>NC_045545.1:97493059-97620334 GCF_009769535.1 Thamnophis elegans | reverse complement strand
GAAAAAAAGAAAGAAAAAGTAAGAGAGAGATGAAAAAAAGGAAAAAGGAACAGAGAGACAAAAGGAAGGAAAGAGAGAGAGAGAGAGAGAGAGAAAGAAAAAAAGAAAGAAAGAAAGAAAGAAAGAAAGAAAGAAAGAAAGAAAGAAAGAAAACACATGGCCAGCAAGACACTCCCACCAGGTCACATGGCCGGCAAGCCACTCTCACAAAAGAGGCCACACCCACAGAGTAGGTTCAAAAATTCTTTGAAACCCACCACTGACCTGGACCGTCACCAATCTTCTTGAATCTGAGGAGAATAATCTCTTTCCTTCTGCATTGCTTCTTCAACTTGGCTTCCCTGGCAGGCTGTGGGCCCCTCTTCCTTAGCTCAAGCTCCGTTGGTGGCTCCCGTCACGGGAAGCGACGCAGGGCTGCGTCGCGCGGAGATCAAACCCGGTTTGCGTGAGATCCAACTATGCAAGGACGAACGTGGGAAGACCGGACTGAAGCTGAGGAGCATTGATAAGGTCAGTGACAGGGTTCCAAATATCATCCGAAAGTAAATCGGAGTCCGAGGCAAAGGATTCCTCAAAGTTCCAATTGATTAAGAGAGCCATGTTGGCACATCTGGGAAAACCCGAATCTGAAACCTTCCAGGTTTTCCCCACCGAGTTGAAAGTTCAAGACCTTGCCCCCCACACCCACAAGTCCATCCCACGGTCCAATCTCCCACTGCCATGCTGGCAATTCCACCCATCCAGATCCGGTCAGGTGCAGAAGTTCAGAGACAAAGGATGACCTTGGTTTTCTAGAAAGAATGTTGTTATGGCTACCTAGTGTGAGAATCCTCCCTCCCATTTTCCCACCATAGAAAATGCATAGCAGAATAATAGAAAGTGTAGCCGGCCAAAGACCCACAAGAAACGGTGGCTGCCAGCCTGACAGTCAGTTTTGGACAGGGGCTCCTAAGTAGTCTGAGATCTACAATTGTTGGACCATCCTGGGGCCACCCCCGTTCTCCTACCTGGTTATCTTAGGTGGATCTGGAGGTAAGATTGAAATAATAGGACTGACGAGAGTTAGGAGGTTTTATCTGCCCCAAGATGGTTTTATCTCCTTTGAGAGCTGGCTAAACCAGCGATGAAACGCTTCTTCCCTTTGAGGCGATCTAAAGACAGGGGATTATTTAATTGTGACCTACTGAGTTAATCCGGTGGCAGTGTTGTTAGCAATAGCAATAGCAGTTAGACTTATATACCGCTTCATAGGGCTTTCAGCCCTCTCTAAGCGGTTTACAGAGTCAGCATATCGCCCCCAACAACAATCCGGGTCCTCATTTTACCCACCTCGGAAGGATGGAAGGATGAGTCAACCCTGAGCCGGTGAGATTTGAACAGCCAAACTGCAGAACTAGCAGTCAGCTCAAGTAGCCTGCAGTGCTGCATTTAACCACTGCGCCACCTCGGCTCTATGGAGAGTCAACAGCCTCCAGGTCTGGTGGTGGCTGATGAGGAAGAGGAGGAACAGCTGGGTCCAGTCCCTGATGCGTAGATGCACAGAAGGCAGAGGAGAGGAGAGCAGTGGAAATCTATGGGCCGGTCCTTGGGACGGAAGAGCCACCACTGCTAAAAAAAACACCATTCTAGCTCTGGGGATAAAAGGCAGGAGGCAGAGATGAATAGATGTGGCAGAGGAGAGGAGAGCAGTGGAAATCTATGGGCTGGTCCTTGCAACGGAAGAACCACCACTGCTAAAAAAAAAACACCATTCTAGCTCTGGGGATAAAAGGCAGGAAGCAGAGATGAATAGATGTGGCAGAGGAGAGGAGAGCAGTGGAAATCTATGGGCCGGTCCTTGGGACGGAAGAGCCACCGCTGCTAACAAAAATAACCCCATTCTAGCTCTGAGGATCAAAGGCAGGGGGCGGAGATGATGGGTCACACAACTATTCATCTCCCTGCCGGATGGACTTGTTAGCCTGCGGCGAGAGAGAAAGGTTTTGCCGGCGCTCCTAATTAAAGGAATCTTTTGAGTTCCCTTCAGTAAACTTTGTCGCCTTTGGGGAGATGGGTCAGAAGAGGTCCTCACAAAGTGGAACCAACCCCGTCTTCTCCCGCAGGGACTCTTCGTGCAGTTGGTCAAAGCCAACTCTCCGGCAGCTCTGGCGGGGCTGCGTTTCGGTGATCAGATCCTCCAGATCAACGGGAGGAACTGCACGGGGTGGAACATGGACAAGGCGAAGCGGGCGCTGAAGAAGGCCTCGCCGGAGAAGATCCTTATGGTGGTTCGGGACAGGTGAGGACGGGGCGGGGGGGTGTCGGACAGGTCCATTGTGTGCCCAGCGGGACCAGGTTCCTCATCTATGAGATTCCAGTCCACGTGGTCCTCTGGAGAACGTTGACAACTTCTCTTCTTGACAGAAGAAGACTTGAAGAAGACTTTGGAGGTCTTCTAGTCCAACCCCCTGCTCAAGCAGCAGACCTTATACCTGTGATGGGGAACCTCTGGCAGTCGTGCTAGAGGGGGCACACAGAACCCTCTCTGTGGGCACGTGCACTGTTGTCAACTGCTCTTCTGGTTTCCAGGTCCCAAGCCCTACATGGCTTGGGACCTGGATATCTGCGGGACCGCCTCCTGCCACATACCTCCCAACGACCCATAAGATCTCACAGACTGGGCCTCCTTCGGGTACCGTCGACCGGGCAATGCCGGTTGGCGACCACTCGGGGGAGGGCCTTCTCTGTAGCTGGTCCGGCCCTATGGAACGATCTACCCGTAGAGATCCGGACCCTTCCCACTCTCTCAGCCTTCCGGAAAGTCATTAAAAGCTGGCTGTTCCGGCAGGCCTGGGGCTGTTGACCCCAAAATACGGTCCGTCCCCATTTAGAACGGAGTGCATGATGTGCTGTTTTTAAATCTATCTTTTCTTTCTCTGTATTTTATTTTTATTTATTTATTTCTGTACTGTAAGCCGCCCGGAGTCCTACAGGATTGGGCGGCATATAAATGTTATTAAACTTGCAAACTTGGTGCGCACATGTGGAAAACAGCCTGAAGAATGCCCCCAAAACTGGGCTTTTTTCGGGTCGTTTTCGGGCTGTTTTCAGACCGTTTTCCGACAAGTTTTTGGCCATTTTCTGGGTCATCTTCAGTGGCCAGCAAGCCACTCCCACAAAGCAGGCCACACCTACAGAAGAGGTTCTAAAAAATTTTGAAACCCACCACTGTCTGCCATGCACGCGTCGGGGTGTGTGTGTGAGGGTGGCCAGGCACGCATGTCTGTGTGGTGGCAGCGGGGGGGGGGGGGACTGCGGCGCCCCCTGTAGCCCATTTTTGGTCCCTTGAGGGTGCAGGGAGGCCTGTAAGACCTAACATTGGGCAGTGTGCGCCTGTAATGCATGCATGCGTTGGGGAGGCGGGGTGGTGGTGCAGGTGGATAGCATTATGGGTGCAGGCTGTTGCGTGCACACCCATGCTTTCGGCCCATGGCAGCCAAAAGGTTAGCCATCACTGCAGTGGTGGGTTGCCGAATTTTTTTTACTACCGGTTCGGACGTGATCCCCTGCTTGCGCGCGATGCTTCTGCGCATGAGCAGAAGTGCCCGGGCAGGTGGGTGGATCCTCCTCCTGCCGCCGCTACTCACGGTTCACCCAATCCGGGCTGAATTGGGAGCAACCTACCTCATCATCACAGGTATAGAGTCTCCTGCTTGAGCCGGAGGTTGGGCTAGATGACCTACGAGGTCCCTTCCAACTCCGTTGTTTTCTGTTGGTTGTCAAAAACCAATTATTCCGATGGCAACAGTCAGGAGAAAGCCTGACCTTCATCCTCCTCTGCCCCCGTGTTGGCTAGGCCTTTCCAGCGAACGGTGACCATGCACAAAGACGGCACTGGCCATGTGGGTTTCGTCATTAAGCGAGGCCAGATCACCTCACTGGCCAGAGACAGTTCTGCGGCCCGGAACGGACTCCTCACCAAGCATCACATCTGCGAAGTCAACGGACAGAATGTCATTGGCCTGAAGGTGAGTATCGAACGCAGAACAGTGGGTGGAGAAAGCGTGGATGGCTTGAACCTTCTTCCAGGTCTTCAGGACTAGAAACTTGGCCGTTTTTGTTAAAGCTGCCTTTTGCGCCCGGTTTTATAGTCTGTAATACAGGTAGTCCTCGACTTACGACCGCGACTGGGATCAGGGTTCCCGTCGCTAGCCAAGATTTATTGTCTGGCGAGTCACGCCTGATCGGTGAACTTCGCGGCCACCGTCGTTAAGCGAACCACCGCAGGTGCGAAGCGAGTCACGCGGTCGTTAAATGAATCTGGCTCCCCCCATGGACTTGGCTCGTCGGAAGCCGGCAGGCAAGGTCGCCAGCAGCAACCATGTGGCCTTGGAAAACGTGGCGACCGTCGTAAAGCGATGCCGGTTTGCCAAGGCCCCAAATTTTGATTGGTTGAAAGTGCTGTTGTAAATTTGAACGGTCAGTAAATGATGAATGGTTGTAAGTTGAGGACTGCCTGTGATATCATCCATCACACCAGGGTGGAGTGATGCAGTCGGGAAGAAAACAAGAAAAGTTGTGTCGAAAGCCTCCATATTTTTTTGTGTGTTTGTGTGTGTGTGTGTGTGTGTTTCGGGAACCGGGCCAGCGAAGACGGAGGCTGTTTTAGAAGGAAGATGACCTTGAGAAGAGGCAAAACCTTTCACTGCTGAAGCAGAAGAAGGACACAAATGCAGACTGCAGTTAAAGAATGTGTGTCTGTGTCTGTGTCTGTGTGTGTCTGTGTGTGTCTGCGTGTGAGCGAGAATCCCCCTTGTGCGGCTCTGCAGAAGTCCTTCACTGGGCGAAAACCCTCCCTCACCAACACAGGGGGGTCTTTGTAGGTTAGGGTTGATCTGAGGGGGTCCTCGGTGCTCTCTGAGCTGGGTGGTTTCCGTGCAGACGTTTCGTGACCCAACTAGGGAACATCATCAGGGTTAAAAGAGAACGGGGATTGCTCTAGCCTAGTGTATCAACAGAGAGCAAATCCTCCTCCCTTCTAGCACGGATGATGTTCCCTAGTTGGGTAATGAAACATCTGCAGGAAAACAAAAGAATCTCAGAGAGCAGCAGGGACCCCATAGTCCTCCTCCTCCTCCTCCTCTTCTTCCTCCTCCTCCTCTTCCTCCTCCTCCTCCTTCCATTTTAGCACTGATGATATTCCCTAGCTGGGTGATGAAACGCCTGCAAGAAAACCGCCCAGCTCAGAGAGCCCCAGGGACTCCTCCAAGGCTGCTGTACTCCCTCTTTGCAACGCCGCGTAACCTGATTGTAGCCTCTCCCTTCTCCAGGACAAGGAGATCACCGAAATCCTGGCCAACGCTGGAAAGATCATCACGCTCACCATCATCCCGGCCGTCATCTACGAGCACATGATTAAAAAGTACGTCTCCGAGGCAGGGGTGGGTTTCGAATTTTTTTTTTTACTAGTGGTTCGGTGGGTGTGGCTAGATGGGGAGGGGCATGTGACTGAGTGGGCGTGGCCAACTCGACATCACTCACGCACACTCGGTCACATGATCCCCTCACCAAGCCATGCCCACCGAAACGGTGGCGGAAAGTTTTGACGGGGGCGGGGGGAGAGGTCTCCAGCCTCACCAGAGCTAAGGGGGCGCCTGGAAACTGCCCAGTAAGAAGAAAAAAATAGTTTTTGTCCTCCCCGGCTCCCAGGAACACTCTGCAGGCTTCAGCAGGGCTGGGAGAAGGGAAAAACGCCTCCGTTTTTTGCGAAAAATGGGCAATAAATGCTCCGTTTTTTGCAAAAACGGGTAATTTTTGCCTTCCCCCAGCCCTGCTGAAGCCTGCAGAGTGTTCCTGGAGGATGGGGGAAAGCAAAAACACCTCCGTTTTTTGCAAAAAACAGCCCATCTATGGGATCTCTCTGGGACTGGCATGCACACACCATTAATAGCAATAGCAATAGCAGTTAGACTTATATACCGCTTCATAGGGCTTCCAGCCCTCTCTAAGCGGTTTACAGAGTCAGCATATCACCCCCAACAACAATCCGGGTCCTCATTTTACCCACCTCGGAAGGATGGAAGGCTGAGTCAACTCTGAGCCGGTGAGATTTGAACAGCCGAACTGCAGAACTGCAGTCAGCTGAAGTAGCCTGCAGTGCTGCTTTTAACCACTGCGCCACTTCGGCTCAGTCATTAAAAAGGGGGGGAAATTACGTTTTTTCTATGAAGATTGTTCTGCCCATGTGCAGAGCAGGAAATCAAGATGGCATTGCCGAGGATAGAACCGGTATGGTGACGTGTCCGGCCGAGTTACTATCTATTCGGCCGAACTGGACTGTACCGGTAAGAATCCACCTCTGTTCCGAGGGCTGAATGAGCGGGTTTCAAAGGATGCTGATAAAGTACAACAGGGAATTCTAGTTTCACTTGCACCCAGAGCCGAGGTGGCGCAGTGGTTAGGGTGCAGTACTGCAGGCCACTTCAGCTGACTGTTATCTGCAGTTCAGCGGTTCTAATCTCACCGGCTCAAGGTTGACTCAGCCTTCCATCCTTCCGAGGTGGGTGAAATGAGGACCCGGATTGTTGGGGGCGATATGCTGACTCCGTAAACCGCTTAGAGAGGGCTGAAAGCCCTAGGAAGCGGTATATAAGTCTAACTGCTATTGCTATTGATATCCTCCCGGTTGGTGCCTAGTTGCAGATCAGAGCAACCTGTCAAAAAACTGGAGCTGAGATTTATTTATTGAAGCCTCGTCAAATAACCAAAATTTAATCGGCAGAGGAGGACAAAGGGAAAAAAAAAATCAGATGAGCATAGCAGACAACGATTTGCACAATCTCTGGGTGGTCCTCGATTTACGACCACAATTGAGGTTTGAATTATAAGTCGTTAAGTGAGTGCCCAGGAGGCTGGGACTCATAAATACGAGTCAATTTCAAAAGCATCTGAATGTTGATCCCGCGAGAATGGGGATGCTGCAACGGTCGTCGGTATGAAAAATGGCCGTAAGTCCCTTTTCCCAGCGCCGCTGTAGCTTGGGACGGTCGCTAAGTGAACCGTTGTAAGTCGAGGACTGTCTGTATTTTTTAAAACCGAGGCTGATTCTGTCTCTTGGCGTCTCTTTCGTAAGGCTCTCAAGCGGATTAGTCAAGTCGTCCATGGATCGTTCGGTCCCCGATATATAAATTTTTCGCCTCCTTCGTTTGATCTCCGATGTGAGCTGCACAACTGCCTGGGACGGCCCTGGAATTCTCCGGAATTATTCTAGCAAGAAGAGGAAAAGGAAATAATAATGGACAAATATATTGCTTTCATATTTTTGTGTATAGTCAATCCATTTTTTCCAGTCTCGTTTATATCTCTCATTTGAGTGGTCTTTAAGATATGCCGATATTTTAGCCATCTCGGCTAAGTTTGTAACTTTCAATGTCCATTCTTGGATTGTAGGCAAGTCTTCCTTCTTCCAGTATTGCGCCACCAACAGTCTTGCTGCCGTTATTAAGTGCAGGATCAAGTTAGTCTCTACCGCTGTAAAGTCAGTACTTATACCTAGCAAAAATAACTGAGGGGTAAACTTTATCCTTCTTTTAAAGATATTTTGCATAATCCACCATATTTTTATCCAAAATGCCTTAACCTTTTGGCAGGTCCACCATATATGATAATATGTAGCATCGAGAGAACCACACCTCCAACATTTAGGCTGTACATTCGGATACATAGAAGCCAACTTTTTAGGATCTAAATGCCATCTATAGAACATCTTGTAAACATTTTCTCTCAGATTTTGAGCTTGTGTAAATTTCACATTTCTTACCCAGATTCTTTCCCATGTATCCAACATTATTGGTTCCTCAATATTTTGAGCCCATTTTATCATACAATCTTTAACTAATTCTGTTTCCGAATCCATCTGTATTAATACATTATATATCCTCTTTATATGCATTAAGCTTTGATCTCTTATTTGTTTAAACAAATTATCCTCAACTTGGATAAAACCAGTTTTTTGGTCTATTTTCCACCTAGCCTGTAATTGCCCATACTGAAACCATGTTTGAACTACCTTCTCCTCTTTCAATACCTCTAAAGATTTTAGTTGTAGAACCCCCCTTTCCAAAGTGAGAAGTTGTCTTTAAGTGGTTCTATCGTGTTTTTGTTCTATATTCATATTTTCAATTGCATGAAAATAATAATGGACAAATATATTGCTTTCATCTTTTTGACGTGCATTCAAGTTTCTAGGCCTCAGTACTTATCTTACCAGCAGAAAAAAAGTTTTTCAGTCTTGAAATGGTGGCTATTGCTTCGGCGGGAGGAAGGGAAGCCGCCAATATTATAGCTCAGATATGATTTTTTGAGAAAATGCCATTTTTTCTCCCCAGCGGCCACTGCTGGAAAAGCCTAAGATGGTTTAGCCATGTTCCATGTTTCTTAAACTTGGCTACTCTTTAAGACGTGTGGACTTCAATTCCCAGAATTCCCCAGCCAATATGTTTTAAGAGGAGTGGACTTCAACTCCCAGAATTCCTGGCTGAGGAATTCTGGGAGTTGAAGTCCACAAGCTTTAAAGTAGCCAAATTGGAGACTTGCTGACTGTGGAATTCTGGGAGTTGAAGTCCACAAGTCTTAAAAGTGGCCATGTTTGCAGCTCTAGCAGCTGGGAATTCTGGGAGTTGAAGTCCACAAGCTTTAAAGTAGCCAACTGGGGAATGACTGGGGAATTCTGGGAGTTGCTGACTGGGGAATTCTGGGAGTTGAAGTCCACAAGTTTTAAAGTAGCCAAATTGGAGACCTGCTGACTGGGGAATTCTGGGAATTTAAGTCCACAGGTCTTCCATCAGCCTAGATTCGATACCCCTGGCACAGGCTCCCCTCCTCAAGCATGGGGTTGGACTAGAAGACCTCCAAGGTCCCTCCAACTCTCTTATTCTGCATTCTGCATCCTATATCTAGACTTCATCTTGCGACCGCAATGGAGCCTGGCATTTCTGTTGCTAGGTGAGACAGTTGAGTTTTGTCCCATTGTACCACCTTTCTGGTCCCCGTTGTTAAGTGAATCACTGCAGTTGTTAAATTAGTCACGCGGTTGTTAAGTGAATACGCCTTCCCCATTCCCTTTGCTTGTCAGTGGGTCGCAGGAGGGGATCACGTGACCCCGGGACACTGCAGCCGTCATAAATAGGAGCCAGTTGCCAAAAATCTGAATTGTGACCACGGGGATGCTACAATGGTCGTAAGCGTGAAAAACAGCCATAAGTCACTTTACTCAGTGCTGCTGTAACTTCAAATAGTTGCTAAGGGAACAGTTGTATGTCGAGAATTATCTGTATTTTATTTTTGATTTCTAGAAAAGTCTCCCCTTTTTGAGTACTCAGTGGCTAAGACGCTGAGCTTGTCGATCAGAAAGGTCGGCAGTTCGGCGGTTCGAATCCCTAGAGCCACATAACGGAGTGAGCTCCCGTGACTTGTCCCAGCTTCTGCCAAACTAATAGTTTGAAAGCACATAAAAATGCAAGTAGAAAAATAGGGACCACCTTTGGTGGGAAGGGAACAGCCTTCCGTGCGCCTTCGGGAGTTGAGTCCTGCCGGCCACATGACCACGGAGACGTCTTCGGACAGCGCTGGCTCTTCAGCTTTGAAACAGAGATGAGCACCGCCCTCTAGAGTCAGGAACGACTAGCACATCTGTGCGAGGGGAACGTTTACCTTTACTTTAAAAACAGAGTTCTCTAGTGACCCAAACAATATATATATTTTATTACAGCCACCAAACAGAGAAAGGTTACAGAACAATGGGAATTAAACTCCAAGGGTGCGCACACAGCCGTTCAGTTCTGTATTTAAAAATATATAGATTTTTCTTCTTCTTTCAAATATAGTCGTACATGGTAATTCCTGGCAGAGCTTTGGATAGCCTAACAAATGTATGTACACACACACACACACACACACGCACACACAAAAATACATCACACACGAGGCTGGTTTCCTAGCATACCAAACACATTTTCCCCACCAAATCCCCATTCCATTGAGACGTGCTAATTCAACAGGTGCAGCGGTCCTCTCCGCCCGGCTGCAGAGGTTTGCACTCAACCTCTTTGCCCGTTTTCGAACCCAGCGCTCTCGGTTGCCCCCTCTGGACTTCCCCCCCCCCCCCCGAAGGATGAGGAAGATTCAGGGAGGTATTTGAGGAGGTTGCTTCCAATCCAAACTCAAGACGGTGAGGAAGGATAGGCTGCCGATTTGCGAAGCTGGCTGCCGGACACGGCTGCTTTCAAGAGCCCCTGGGACCGGCTGTCCTCAGGACAAATGGAAATCAAACCCTGTGGCAGGATAGACTCTGCAGCCGCACCCCCAGAGAGTCAGGAGAGATTCCGGGGTGGGTTCCTGATCTGCAAAGTTGGCTGCCGGACACGGTTGCTTTAAAGAGCACCTGGTTATCCTTGGGACCAATGGTTTGCAAGGTGCTGGACGTAAAGCACGTCCGTGGCAGGTGGGATTGTGCAGCCTCACCTCACAGAGATAGGGGAGATTCTGGAGTGGGTCGCTGGTTTGCAAATTTGGCTACCGACACAGCTGCTTTAAAGAGCACCTGGCTGTCTCCTCGGGACCAACAATTTGCAAAGTGGCGGACGTAAAGCAAGTCCGGGGCAGGGGAAACTGTGCAGCCTCACCCCCGACAGGGTTAGGAGAGCTTCCGGGGTGGGTTCCCAGTTTGCAAATTTGGCTACCGACACGGCTGCTTTAAAGAGCACCTGGCTGTCTCCTCGGGACCAACCATTTGCAAAGTGGCGGACGTAAAGCAAGTCCAGGGCAGGGGAGACTGTGCAGCCTCACCCCCAGTGGGTTAGGAGAGATTCTGGGGTGGGTTCTCAGTTTGCAAATTTGGCTACCGACACAGCTGCTTTAAAGAGCACTTGGCTGTCTCCTTGGGACCAACAATTTGCAAAGTGGCAGACGTAAAGCAAGTCCGGGGCAGGGGAGACTGTGCAGCCTCACCCCCAGTGGGTTAGGAGAGATTCTGGGGTGGGTTCTCAGTTTGCAAATTTGGCTACCGACACAGCTGCTTTAAAGAGCACCTGGCTGTCTCCTCGGGACCAACAATTTGCAAAGTGGCGGACGTAAAGCAAGTCCGGGGCAGGGGGAGACTGTGCAGCCTCACCCCCAACAGGGATAGGAGAGATTCTGGGGTGGGTTCTCAGTTTGCAAAGTTGGCTACCGACACAGCTGCTTTAAAGAGCACCTGGCTGTCTCCTCGGGACCAACAATTTGCAAAATGACGGACGTAAAGCAAGTCCGTGGCAGGGCAGACTGTGCAGCTTCACCCCCAACAGGGGTAGGAGAGTTTCTGCGGTGGGTTGCCGGTTTGCCGATTTGGCTGCCGACATAGCTGCTTTAAAGAGCACCTGGGACCGTCTGTCCTGGGGACAAACTGTTGGCAAACTGTTGACGTAAAGCAAGTCAGGGGCAGGAGAGACCATTCTGAAAACCCCAGGAGGGCACCCATCCAGTCTTAACAGCCACGAAAGACAAGCCAACTTTGGGGAACAGACCCCCCCCCAAAAAAATGTTGCAGAAAGGGGGCGTTGCATGCGACTTAGTGCAGTGCGGGCTAACCTTTTTGGTCGTTGCGTGCCGAAAGCACCACTCATAATGCAATGTCCGCGCGACACCCCAGCATAAGGCCAAAAGCAACCCCTAATACAATGCGCGACACCCCGGCTGCTCCCCACTCCCCTGCGCATACATGCTGCACCTCCCACACCCCTAATAGGCCTCCCTGAAGCCTCATGGAACCAATAACGGGCTGTGGGGGGGGGGGCGGCACACCTCCTACTCCCCATGCTTCCCCCCACCCCACCATGAGTGAGCAGGCCCTCACCCCCTGCATCTCCAGCATATGCAGCGGAGACCCGAAGACCAGCTGGGCTATGGGAGGCGCGCATGCATGCGCAGGGGAGCTGAGCTGGGGCGACAGCTCCTGTGCCCACAGAGAGGGCTCTGTGCGCCATCTGTGGCACGGGTGCCATAGTTTTGCCCTCACGGATTCCGTGTCTCTCCCCTCCCCCCAATGGGCTGGAGGATCGTGAGAAGAAGGGTCATGTGAAACGGGGGGCCTGGTCTGCAAGTAATTCAAATAGTTTCAAATAATTCATTTTTTCTTCCCCCACCAGCAGCCAAGATTTATTACGCTCCCTCTCCAGGGTGTATCAGTGACAAGGGGGTCCCCCAGATTTTCCGATATGGAGACGCCCCCCTACCCCCGAGCCTGGGGCTGTGTTTGTCCTGCCAGAGGTCATCAGCAGCGCCATTCAGCCCAACTCAAGGGTAGAAGATCCTCCTTCCATCTTCGCTGATCTTATGTCCCCCTTTGTCTTCTGCTCTTCGCCCCCTACCAGAAAATCCTTTGCTTATCTCCCACTCCACTCTCCATCTCTCCCTCTCCCCATCTCTCTCTCTCCATCTCTCTCTCTCCATCTCTCCCTCCCTCCCTCCATCTCTCTCTCTCTCCATATCTCTCTCTCCATTCCCATCTCTCTCTCTCCCTCTTTCCATCTCTCCCTCCCTCCATCTCTCTCTCCATCTCTCTCTCTCCATCCCCAGCTCTCTCTCTCCATCTCTCTCTCCATCCCCATCTCTCTCCACATCTCTCTCTCTCTCCATCCCCATCTCTCCCTCCCTCCATCTCTCTCACTCCATCACTCTCCATCTCTCCCTCTCCCTCCCCCATCTTTCTCTCTCTCTCCATCTCTCTCTCTCCATCCCCATCTCTCTCTCTCCATCTCTCTCTCTCCATCCCCATCTCTCTCTCTCCATCCCTATCTCTCTCTCTCCATCTCTCTCTCTCCATCCCCATCTCTCTCTCCATCCCATCTCTCTCTCCATCTCCATCTCTCCCTCCCTCCATCTCTCTCACTCCATCACTCTCCATCTCTCCCTCCCCCATCTTTCTCTCTCTCTCCATCTCTCTCTCTCCATCCCCATCTCTCTCCCTCTCCCATCTCTCTCCATCCCCATCTCTCTCCATCTCTCCCTCCCTCCATCTCTCTCTCTCCATCACTCTCCATCTCTCCCTCCCCCATCTTTCTCTCTCTCCATCCCCATCTCCCTCTCTCTCCCTCTCTCTCTCTCCATCTCTCTCTCTCCATCCCAATCTCTCTCTCTCCATCTCTCCTTCCCTCCATCCCCATCTCTCTCTCCCCCTCCCCCATCTCTCTCTCTCCATCTCTCCCTCTCCCATCTCTCTCTCTCTCCATCCCCATCTCTCTCTCCATCCCCATCTCCCTCTCTCCAACTCTCCTTCCCTCCCCCCATCTCTCTCTCTCTCCATCTCTCCCTCCCCCCATGTCGCTCTCTCTCCATCTCCATCTCCATCCCATTTCAGTTCTTCAGGAAAAACCTTGCACGGGTGACGAGACTCTGGGGGCAGGGAAGATTCTTATTTCAGGGGCTTCACTTTTTCACAGAATTGGAAGGGACCCTGGAGGTCTTCTAGTCCAACCCCCTGCCCAATCAATCACTCAGAATAAGCCGGAACGGACCCCTGCTCAAGCAGGAGACCCTATATCAGTGATGGCTAACCTTTTTGCAGCCGCCTGCTGAAAGGGCACCCATGATGCGATGCATGGATGACCGCCCCCCCTGCGTGTGTGCACATGGCCCCCCCTCACTCCCCCTGCCCCAGGAGCATGCATGCATGACCCCTCCACCCCACCCCACGCACCGTTTTGGGCCCAGTAGTCCTCCCTGCAGCCTCCTGGAAGCAAAAACGGGCCATGGGGAGGAGGGGGCTGCTGCACTCCCCCATGCTCCTCTTCCCCCACGGATGTGCATGCAACCCGAGAGGCCCCATGCATGCGCACATGCCTCCCAAATGCACCCCTGCCCCTGTGCAAGCATGGCAGAGACTTGAAAATGAGCTGGCCTGTATCATTCCAGACCTTGGCTGTAGAATCCCTTCTTAAAAACTTCCATTGTTGGAGCATTCACAACTCCTGGAGGCAAGGAGTTCCACTGGTTAATTGTTCTGTTAGGAAACAGTTCTAGGTGTAGAACTGTGTAAAATATAGGATGTTTCATCTCGAATGATAGAAAAATAGAATTCTACCATAGAACAGAGAATAATATAAGACACGGAGACTTTAGAACAGTGTTTCTCAACCTTGGCCACTTGAAGATGTCCGGACTTCAACTCCCAGAATTCCCCAGCCAGCGAATGCTGGCTGGGGAATTCTGGGAGTTGAAGTCCGGACATCTTCAAGTGGCCAAGGTTGAGAAACACTGTTTTAGAAAGAGAGCAGAGAAGAGCAACGAAGATATTTTTTTGCTCCTGCGTGTGGGCACAGCAATTTTAATTGCACTGGGCATGCACGCGCATTGCACATCAAGCGTGCACATGCAAACTGCGCCTGGAATGGCCATGAGCAAACCGGCATCACCGTCTGCCGGAACCCACCCCTGGGTGGCATAGTAGCATGTTCCAATATTTGAGGGGCTGCCCCAAAGAAAAGGGGGCCAATTTATCTTCCAAAGCACCAGAAGGGCAGGACAAGAAGCAACGGGTGGAAACTAATCAAAGAGAGAAGCACCGTGGAATTCAGGAGAAAACTTCCTAACAGTGAGGACAATCAACCGGTGGAACTGCTTGCCACCAGAAGTGGTGGCTGCTCCATCACTGGAGGTTTTTAAGAAGAGACTGGAAGAGCCATCTATCAGAAATGGCCTAGGGTGTCCTGATTGAGCAGGGGGCTGGACTAGAAGACCTCCAAGGTCCCTTCCAGCTCTATTCTGATTGATTGAAAATCAAGACGGCCTTTAAGTTAAGTTCCTTGCGGGTACCAAGCAAGGAGCTACTCAAGGAGTAAGCTGTAAGCAGAATTATGCCGATCCAGGCAACAATGGGGGAATTCTCTGCTGAACTGAAAAATAATTCTGTGTGCCGCATCGGGGCGCAAAATTTTCTATGGTAAACAAAGGGGGTGTTAAGTGAGCAGCGTCCGATTTTTGCCGCGCCTGTGAAGCGGATCTTTGCAGTTGTGACGTAAGCGAATCACAGAGTTGTTAAGGGAATCCAGCTTCCTCCATCGATTTTGCTTTTCGGATGTTCTCTGGAGCAACTGTGGCAACTTTAAGCCTGGTGGACTTCAAATCCCAGAATTCCCCAGCCAGCTCGCCATCACTTGTGTTGGGCGGGGGGCACCTATGGTGGCCAAGTGCTAAGGCGGGACTTCCCTCACTCTCATTATGACTTCCTTCCTTCCTTTTCCTTCCTTCTTCCTTCCTTCCTTCCCTCTTCCTTCTCCTTTCTTCTTCCTTCCTTTTCTTCTCTTTCCTTCCCTCTTCCTTCTCCTTTCTTCTTCCTTCCTTTTCTTCTCTGTCCTTCCCTCTTCCTTCTCCTTTCTTCTTCCTTCCCCTCCTTCCTTCTTTTTCCTTCCTTCTCACTTCCCCTCTTTCCTTCTTTCTCTTTGTCCTTCCTCCTTCCCTTCCTCCCTTCTTGGATGCTCAAATGCAAAAGGGGAAAACTTTTTCTCCTTTGATTTTGCTTTCAGTTTGTTTTGCTAGCCCTCTGCCAGCGAAAACGGAGCCCGAGGGGGCTGCACATCCCCCCCAGTGCCCCATTTTCGGCTGTGATGGTCTTCTGCAGCCCTCTACCAGCAAAAATGGAGCGGGGGGGGGGTTCAATTATCACTGGCAAAGGCACCGTGGGCCAGTCCTTTGCAGTTGCCAGGATGGCCCTGTGGGCAACACCTAAACACCCCTGTGGGCCGGATGTGGCCCACGGGCCTTAATCTCAAGGCCCGCGGGCCACATCCGGCCCACAGGGGTGCTTGGATCTGGCCCGCAGGACGCATCCCTGTTCCAGGGAGTTGGAAGACAGTGCCTTTTCTTTCTTTTTTCCCTCTTCTTTTCCACTCTTTTCCCCTTCCCTATTTTCCCTTCTTTTCTGCTTTTGCATTTTTTCCTAGGTTATAGCATCGATTAATAAAATTGTCGTTAAAAAAAAAAGAAGAAAAAGAATTGCTTTATACTTTTGAGGTCTTCAAATTTGGCAACTTTTAAGACTTGGGGACTTCAACTCCCAGAATTCCCCATGCTGGCTGGGGGAATTCTGGGAGTTGAAGTCCCCCAAGCCTTAAAAGTTGCCAAGTTTGGGGACAGCTGCTTTATACCAAATCTTCCCATCCTGATGGGGCATCTTGATAGGATGGATTTCGACCCTCAGAATCCCTGGTTAGCGTAAACCGTGAATGGTTGGGAAAACTGACTTTGCACGATGAGGAATTTGGGCAGCCTTTTCGGAACGGGTTCCTAACTTATTTCGTTCCTTGTTCATTTCTGATTTTTTTTTTGCGTTGCGCCTGAGCATGAGACGCACGACGTAGACATTCGATATATGAAATAAGAGATAAACGAATAAACCCTTCCACCACATCTCTGCAGAGAATGAAAAATCCCATCGCCTGCCACAGTAGTAGACGGGAGGCAGTCTGGTGTCACATATAGGGACGCTGGCTATGGAGGCATAATCCTCATCTTACGACCAGAACTGAGCTCCAAATTTTTGTTGCTAAGTGAGACATTTGTTAAGTGAATTTTGCTCCATTTTACGAGTTAGTAACACGGTTGTTAAGTGAATCTGGGCTCCCCCACTGACTTTACTGGTCAGAAGGTTGCAAAAGTTGATTACATGACCCCAGGACACCGTCATAAATACAGATAAGTCCTTGACTTACAACCGTTCATTTAGTGACAGTGCCCCTGAAAAATTATGACTGTTTTTCACACTTATGACCATTGCAACATCCCCATGCTCACACGCTTTACATTCCGATGCTTGACAACTGTCTCACATTTATGACGGTTCCCTGTGATCATTTTTCGTGACGTTTTGAGAGGCAAAGTCAAAGGGGAAGCCAAGATTCACTTAACAACCATGCTACTCATTTAACAATTGCAGTGATTCACTTAAGAAATGTGGCAAGAAAAGTTGTTAAAGGGGGCAAAACTCACTGAATGGATTTTTTCCCCCACTTAGCAACATGAATCCTGGGCTCAATTGTGGTCGTAAGTCGAGGACTACCTGTAGCCAATTTTGATCACAAAATTTAGGGGATGCTAAAACAGTTGTAAGCACCACAAGTGGCCCTTAGTTCATTTTACGGTGCCGTTGTAACTTCAAACGGTCACTAAATTAATCGTTGTAATTCAAGGACTGCCTGTATTTATGGAACATGGCCAAGTCTATTGAATTTAGCAGTATAACCTGCTGAAGGCCTGGCTTAGCTTTTTGCTTTTCGTGTATGGAATCAATGCAACCTGTTGGGTGGGATTATCATCCCGCTGTCTGCGTATGCACAGTGGCTGTGTTTTGCAGGTTGTGTGAACACAACCACAGTGTCGTTTGGGAAAGAGCTGGGAAGTTGTGTAGAAAAATGTCCAGGCATTAAACAAACTCCGCCATAACTTAGCAGAACAATTGGTAAAAACCCGTCACTTCGGCTCTTTCCAGGTGTCCACAGATACCTGGGAGCGGATGTGACCCTTCTCATCCCATCGAAACATTCTCTGGATAAATAAGCGACTAACTTTTATTCTTGGGCGTAAACACCGAGAACTTTCCCTAACGGGGAAAATTAACCTCACAACATGGTACTCACAAGCCAGGCTTGGCTTCCTCACAGTTCAGGGCAAACCCACGCACACCACACAAACAAGCCCGCCGTATAAGAGTTTAGTGTGACGAGTGAAGCTTGGTCACGATGTGGCTTGCTCCCAGCGAAAGGGATCTTAGGAGAGTTTGCATTCTCTTGCAAGAGGGGCCCTAGCTAGCCCTTGCTTTTGCTCACGGACTCCTGCAGATAGGGGCCTTTTGCTAGCTTGGATGAAATGACAGCCACGGGGCTTAAGAGAGTGTGACATTGTTTTATACCTCCCCCCTCCCCCCTTCAAACGGATGTGGAGTTTAATCCCCACCTAGTCAGTTCCGCTACGCCCTTGATCGTTCGTTCTACGCGTTACAAGCAAACAATGGAAACCCAAAGGAGGCACATTTTCCTAGGCCGGTACTACAATAACGGTCCGTGTCCGGGCCTGGAGGTTTGCATCAAACTGGTAGCTCGACATTCCTGCCTACAGGTGGGGGCGCAACAGTATGCTGGAGCCTGCTCCATATTTAGCCTCTCCAGTTTGCAAAGAAAGGGTTAGCATCGCTGAAGAGAGCAACCCACCACTCCGTCGATCAACCAGGACAGCAGCGTTCAAGTTTGCCAAAAGTGAACATAGTGCAAAGCTAAACAACAACAAACTTAAGGGCTTCTTGGACCCCCACCCCACCCCCACCCCCAGGAAGGGACAGCAGGTTGCTCCACGTGAGGTATATCTCTGCCTTCTCTTCATTTTCGTTCCTGAAACAGGGAGAGCAGAGCAGGCTCGGAGCTAACGGTTCAGAAAGTCTCGTGAATGTGACCGGGGGGGGGGGGAGCGACGCGTTCGCAGGCACCCTTGCATGTCGCACTCACGATTCGACACATTTCACAACATTCTTGGGAGGTGAAGGGAACGGCGCCCGAGTAGTTCCTCTTTCCGTCTGGCACAAACATTTCTCGAAAGGAGAGCTGGAAACCAACGGGGGCACGTGGTACCCCTGTCTACATTTCATGTGTGTTGCGCCGACGTTGCGTTCTCCGGGTATCCCTCAAAAAAACGGTGTTGCAGGAACCATCGTGTTGGATCTGCATTGCAGGACGTAATCCGAGGCCAGGTTCGCCCAGGGTTAGCCCCGGAAGAGGCGATGTGATAGTACACAATCTCTGAACAAAGTGCCGAGTGTGCTTTCCCCCTGCTCTCTCTTCTACGGTACATCAACTAGCTGTAGTAATCTGAGGACTGGGGGAAGAGAGAAATCCGAACAGTGGACAGGATGACCTACAGTTTGCATTCTAAAAACCCAGTGAAACGGCAGATCTTCGCAGGGTCACTCTAACATTATCCAAAGTACAAAGGTGATATGGGAGTGTACTCTCTTCACTAGACACACAAGGGTAGTTTGACTAAGGACAACATCTGTATCAAAAGGGCAGGTGATGGCGATGGTGAAGCTTATAAATGTAGTGATTCACAAACCTTAGGTCTATTATTGAACTGGGGTCAGCTAGAAAGTATTGGGATTCGTGTATATTAGTAATCCTGTCCCCCCAAATGTCCAGTTCAAGATTTGGAATTCTGCAAGACCTCCGCGCCATCTTAGATACCATTAGAAGACAATGTGTGTGGCTCAGGGTTGAACTAGGATGTCCTTGGTGGTCTTTGAGCTTGGTGGTTTTCTTGCAGACGTTTCATGACTCCAATAGGTAACATTATCAGTGTTAGAAGAGAGCAGGGTTTGTGGGGAGGAGGAGGAGGAGGAGGAGGAGGAGGAGTGGGTTTCTTGACCGAACTCAGCAACAGGGAATGGGGTTTGTGAAGAGGAGGAGGAGAAGGAGGAACTGTGGGGTTCTCTTGGTGTTCTCCGAGCTTGGTGGTTTTCTTGAAGATGTTTCATGACCCAACTCGATAACGTCATCAGTGCTAGAAGGGAGTGGGGTTTCCTCTCTATTTTATCTCTTTTAGATCCGTCATCCCCAACCTTTCTGGCTCCCCAGATTGGCAGTGGCGGCGGCGGTTGTGGTGGGGGACAGGGGATGGTTTCGCATGCGTGCTTACCGCTTTGGCAAATGGAGCTTCGCACACTTGCGCCCTTGCCCACTGCTTTGCGCAGCCCAGTTCCCAACGGGGCCACAGACTGGGTCCAGTCTGCAGACCATGGAGGGTTAGGGATCCCTGTCTCAGATAACAAGAAACAAGGGGAAGAAGCCAGTGGTTTGCAATGAGACAGAAGATAGTCAGACCTCTGGAAATTTGTGGGTGGGCAGAAAAGGGGACCAGTGGAATTTGGAGAGCTGATGTCGCAAACACCTTTTCAACATGCCCTCTGCCTCCTCTCTGCAAAATAGACATCGTCCTTCTTCTATTGCAGTGTTTTTCAAAGTTGGCAACTGGAAGATGGTGGACTTCAACTCCTGGAATTCCCCAGCCAGCCATGCTGCAAGAGAAGGTCCCTGTCGGGTGAAGAACACGGATGGACCTGGACTTAAAGCAGGATGGGGAAGGGTTTAGGGAAGGTGAGGTAGTCTCAGGGCTGGTTAGAGGATGAAACTTGGAAAAAGCAGGAAAGGGAGAAGAGGGAGGAGGCCGTGGCAACGGAGTAACCTTTTCTGCATCACTCAAAAAACATTCAGATGTTCGGAAGAGGGAGAAGTGAGTCAGCCAATCGTGTAGGGAAACACGACGCACCTTTTCCTAAAGCAAAGTTTTCAACAGCAGCATCCCTGAAAGAAAATGGTTTCTTAGCGAGAAGACGGTCCTGTCCTGTCCACGCTGCGCCAGGGGTCACCACAGCGATGGCTTCTCCCGAGCGATTTGCATAAGTCAAGATCCAGCACATCAGATGGCGGTCGACGTCCGCCTGTGCGCTCAATAAATCAGGGTTCACAGGGAAGAGAAATTCAAGTGTGCGTAACGGGGGATTTACAATCGTGGTTCCCCCCTAAACCTGGATGGCTCTGAGGGAAACAAAGCAGATGTGCGTGCACATGAAAGAGCTGGTTTGGCGGGGGAGGAGGAAGAAGTTATGGCTGAGAGCAGGAGCTGTTCACATTGGTGACCGACCGGCAGCTGATCTTCCGGATCGAGTGGAGGGCGACGGTGCAGCAGCCCCGCAGCAGAGAGCTGATGTTGTAAACGGGCTGACCCTGCCTCTGCTGCGAACGGCACAGCCAGGCGACTGTAGGCACAGCTGGCACGACCACCGCCAAGAGATCTACAAGGAAGTGGCGGCTCCAGTAAGTTTTGGGCTCCACTGGGGCTGCTGCCCCTGCGGTGTCCTCTCCTTGATCGGTTGCCTCGTCTTCAGGGGTGCAGACGATGCTCACGGAAGGGCTGGCGCTGCACGGCTGATGCACGGCTGGGTTTTGCGAGGCCGGCTGGCCATCGGGCTTTTCTCCCGCACTGACCACGACAACCGAGAAGGGTTCGGGGGCCGTCCTGTCCGTGGGGTTCGAGCAGTTGGCGACACCACTCTCGAAGCTGGTGGGCTCGGTCACTTCCTCTATCTCCGAGGGCCACTCCGAGGTGGGGCTGGCGAGGCTGCCCGCTTGAGACTTCATGACTTTCTCCAAGATGGTGTCCAGATCTGGCTGGTAATGTCCAAAGTCCGTCTGGATGGCTTGTTCCTGCATGCAGCTGGCTTGTACGGCGGCTTCCACGCTCTGCAGCTTCTCGTACGTGGAGCTGGTGGGCATCTGGGACCCCAAGGTGTAGGAGGTGTGCAGGGACGAGGCGTCGTCGGGGCCACACTCCACCCCTGAGGACAGGAGGCTGCTGTGGTCCAGCAAATCTGTCCGGCTCAAGGAGTTCTCGGCAGCCACGAAGCCGCTATCAGCTCCGTCGTCCACCGAGATGGTTTGAGAGCCACCGATGTTCCTGTCCGTCGCTCCCTGGTCACTCAACTTGGTGTACGTGGAACTGCGGGTGAGGGAGCGGGCGGGGGACCCCCCAGCTGACTCAGCGTGCCCTTCCTCTTTGACCGTCCCGTCCTGCGCCACCTCCATGCAGTGCAGCAGCGTCTCCAGCTTCTTGTTCTGAATGTTGATGTCCACAAAGTACTTTTGGAGGCCTTTGTCTTTCTCGATCAGGTTGTTCTTGACGGTGTCGATGACCTGCTTGAGCTGCTTAATCTCTTTCCGGGCTTCTTTGAGGGCCAGCTGGGCCTCCACACGGTGACACTCCTCCTCAATCCAGTCTTCCTGCATCCGGGAGAGCTGGGTCTTCAGGTCTTCAATCTCACCATCCCTGCAGTGGACAGAAAAGCAGAGGGTCATTGGGCTGGTGGCAAGGTGAGCTCAGGATTTAGTTAGGGCATCGGTTGGAAACCTGACACGGGGATTATCACCAGGCAACCAAAGTGAAAACAATATCCCAATCAAGAAACTACCAAAGAGAAAACCATACCCCCCCCCCCCCCCGCAACATTGGGAGGGAAAGCTACTGTATATAAACAGGAAGCAAACTCCACACTTACTCACACTAATGATGTTCCCTAGCTGGGTCTTGAAATGTCTCCAAGAAAACAACCAAGTTCAGAAAGAACCAACACCCCAAAGTCGCTGTTGTCCCCCTCCTCCTCCTCTTCCTCCTCCTCTCCCATTCCCCCATTCCGCAAACCCCATTCCCAGCTAGCACTGATGAGCAAACTCCACACTTACTCACACTGATGAGGTTACCTAGTTGGGTCATGAAATATCTGCAAGAAAACCACCAAGCTCAGAGAGCGCCAAGGACCCCACAGTTCCCCTCCTCCTCCTTGCAAACCCCAGTCCCTTCTAGCACTGATGATGCTATATAGTTGGGTCATGAAACATCAGTGTCAGGTCTGCAGCGATCTTTTCTTTTGGATCTTGGGCCTGCCACACTTTCCATTATTCTGCTATGCCTTTTCTATTGTGGGAAAATGGGAGGGTGGGGATTGTACGGAGTTAGATGATATGCAGCCATAACAACATTCTTTCTATAAAGCCAAGGTCATCCTTTGTCTCTGCACCTCTGCACCTGACCGGATCTGGATGGGTGGAAGCTGCCAGTGTGGCAGTGGGAGATTGGACCATGGGATGGACTTGTGGGTGTGGGGGAAAGATCTTGAATTTTCAACTGGGTGGGGAAAACTGGGAAGCTTTCAGATTCAGGTTTCCCCAGATGTGCCAACATGGCTCTCTTCATCAATGGGAACTTTGAGGAATTCTTTGCCTCGGACTCTGATTTAATTTTGGATGCTATTTGGAACCTGACATTCTGCAAGAAAACCACCAAGCTCAGAGAGCACCAAGGACCCCCTGAAGTCAACCTTGAGCCATAGAGATTCTCTTCTATTGGCAAACCCTGCGAGCCCATCCAGCAGCATTAATTGCAGAACAATCCAGCTGATGCTGTTGAAGGAGTTGCTGAGTATGGCTGGTTCTCACAGCATGCTGTAACCCAAGTGGTCCATCTCCCACCCCTCGGGGGCAGGGGAGGCAGCAACGACGTCTCCAAGGACCCCGGGGGGGGGGGGACACAAGATCCGGGTGAATTAGTCACGGAGGAAGCGGACATTTCTCTGCCCCAGATGCTCACCTGTCCTGCAGCCTCTCGTGGGTGTCCCTCAGCCTGGCCCGCAGGTGCCGGATGCAGACCTCCTTCTGCTGCAGGGGGGTGAGGTATTGCTCCGGGGTTGGGGGCTTGATCCCATGGTTGTCGCTACACAGGAGGTACTTCATGGGGCGCCTGGAAAGAGAGGAAGGCACCATTAAGCACCTTCATTCCTTCCTTCCTTTTTTCACTTCTTTCCTTCCTCATTTCTTCATCTCTCTTTTTCATCTCTCTCCCTTCCTTCCCCTCCTTCCCACTTTTCTTTCTTTCTCTCTCTTTTTTCCTTCCTCCGTCCTTCTTCCTTCCTGTTCCTCCCTTCTTCCCATCTCTCCTTCTTTCCTTTCTTCCTTCCTTCTTCCCATCTCTCCTTCCTTCCTCCTTCCCATCTCTTCTTCCTTCCTCCCATCTTTCTTTTCTTCCTTCCCTCCTTCCCATCTCTCCTTCCTTCCTTTCTTCCTCCCTCCTTCCCATCTCTCCCTCCTTCCTTCTTCCTTCCTGCTTCCCATCTCTCCTTCCTCCTTCCTATCTTTCCTTCTTCCCTTCCTCCCTTCTTACATCTCTCCTTCCTTCCTTCCTCTTTCCCATCTCTCCTTCCTTCCTTCCGCCTTCCTGCTTCCCATCTCTCCTTCCTTCCTTCCTTCCTTCCTTCCTTCCTTCCTTCCTTCCTTCCTTCCTTCCTCCTTCCCATCTCTCCTTCCTCCCTCCCTTCCTTCTTCTTATCTCTCCTTCCTTCCTCCTTCCCATATCTCCTTCCTTTTCATCTCTTCTTCCTTCCTCCCATCTTTCTTTTTTCCTTCCCCCCTTCCCATCTCCCTCCCTCCCTCCCTCCCTTCCTCCCATCTCCGTCCCTCCCTCCCTTTGAATCCCATGGATCTCCAAGGATGTTTATCCCCTTTTGCGCATGTGTTCCCACAACTGCGAGGCCCTGCTGTCCCTCCCTCCAGCCGACTGCATTGCTGTGAGTGCGAGGCTCAGGTGTGCTCTGGGCTTAAGCTCTGCTCGGTTCAAATGATGCTCCCTGTCTTCTAGTTTTCCCAAGGGGCAGGGAAAAACCACCATCCTGGTCCTCTCCTTGCTCTAGTCTAGAGTGACTGATGAAGCAACACATAAGAGACGACGGACGTGGGGTGGACGGTGGGGTTGGAGAAGACTGGATGGACATTTAGAAGGAAGACAGGACTTGATCCTCACCACAAATAAGGCACAGGCCTCGTAGGGACTAGCCAGACTCCGGATTTTATTGCCTCTTCGTCAAATTCATTGCCAATGCCCGGAAGCAGCCTTCTTCTCACCAGGAAGTGAGGTGGACCTCTACAGGGGAGAGCTGTTTCTGTGGTGGCTTCCCATCCAGGTAGTCCTTCTCCAGGTGAGCTCACCCTCACTTAATTTCTGCCCCCAATGAAGGCCGTTTCATCTTTCCAGGGTTTTCAATGGATTTTTATTGATTTTGCATTATTATTACAGGCTGTCCGACTCGTGTTTATGACGGTTGCAGCATCCCAGGGTCAAGCAAAGTCAATGGGGAAGCCCGATCCGCTTAACAACCATGTGGTTAACTTAACCACCTCAGTGATTCGCTTAACAACCATGTGACTAGAAGGACAGTAAAATGGGGCAAAGTTGACTTAACAGGTGTTTCACTTAGCAACAGAAAGTTTGGGCTCGACATACATGAAGAGGATCAGTAGGCTATTAAAATTGGAAGTGAACTGCAAGATAGATAGAAGATAGATAGATAGATAGATAGATAGATAGATAGATAGATAGATAGATAGATAGATAGATATGATAGATAGATGATAGATAGATAGATAGAGAGAGAGAGAGAGAGAGAGAGAGAGAGACAGATGATAGATAGATAGATGATAGATAGATAGATAGATAGAGATAGAGAGAGACAGATGATAGATAAATAGATGATAGATAGATAGATGATAGATAGATAGATAGATAGATAGATAGATAGATAGATAGATAAACAGATAAATAAATAGATAGAGATAGATACATAGACAGACAGATATGATAGGTAGGTAGGTAGGTAGGTCGGTAGATAGATAGATAGATAGATAGATAGATAGATAGATAGATAGATAGATAGATGATAGATAGATGATAGATAGATGATAGATGATAGATAGATAGATGATCGATAGATAGAGATAGATAGATAGATAGATAGATAGATAGGTAGGTAGGTAGATAGATAGATGATAGATAGATGATAGATAGATGATAGATAGATAGATGATAGATAGATAGATAGATAGATAGATAGATGATCGATAGATATATCGATAGATAGAGAGATAGATAGATAGAGAGATAGAGAGATAGATAGATAGATAGACAGACAGACAGACAGACAGTGACAGAAAGAGAAAGAGAAAGAATGAGAGACAGAGAGAGAGAGAGAGACAAAAAGAGATATGAGACAGAGATAGATAGCAATAGCCCTTAAATTTTTGTACCACTTCACAGTGCTTTCCAGCCCTCTCTAAGCGGTTTACAGAGTCAGCCACTTGCCCCCAGCAATCTGGGTCCTCAGTTTGCTGACCTGAGAAGGAGAGGAGGCTGAGTCAGCTTGAGTCGGTGAGAATCGAACTGCAGGCAGTGGGCAGAGTCAGCATTGCAACATGTAGCATTGCCAACTGAAGCAAAACTGGGGTAGCGTGTGGATTAAAATCAGGACAAATGCCACACCATCGTCCCCTGGACCGGGCAGATTGGCCGTTCGGCCTGGACCTGCATTGCTTGCTCAGCGGCGCCCCCTGGGGTTACCTTGGTGTGGGACTGCTGTCGCTGCCCTTACAGGAGCCGGAGTTGCTGCTGCTGCTGAGCGAAGATGTGCCGTAGGTGTCGCGCATACTGACGGGCGGGGAGGGGCGCCTGGAGGCAGGAAGAAGAGGCTGTTTCTCAGTCGGAGTGGCTGGGGCCGTTGCAGACTTAAAGAGGGAGGCTGAGCCACTCCTTCCGTAAAACTCACGGCTTCCACAACCCGAGGGAACACAAATGCACAAGACAGGAGAAGAGAATCAAGGTAAAAAGCAGGGCCATACAAGAAGGGGAGAAGGGAAGAGGGGGGAAATCACAATGCAAGGGGGCAAAAGCATATCTACCAGTAGCAACAGCAGGATCAAGGGGTGCATATATATAGGGGTGGATGTAGGGTGGTGGTCTATAGATCCCTTCCCCCTTCTTGCCCTCCTTAACTCAGTTCTCCCCAATTGGGCATCTTCAGATATGTGGACTGACTCCCAGAACTCTCAGTGATGGCCATGCATGTTATGTATGATAAATTAAGTTATCATACAGAAGAAAGAAAATCAAATTACTAATAATGAAATTATCACATGCGGAAGAAAGAAAATCAAATTACTAATAATGAAGTTATCACATATGGAAGAAAGAAAATCAAATTACTAATAATGAAGTTATCACATATGGAAGAAAGAAAATCAAATTACTAATAATGAAATTATCACATGCGGAAGAAAGAAAATCAAAGTACTAATAATGAAGTTATCACATGCGGAAGAAAGAAAATCAAACTAACAATAATTAAGATCACATACAGAAGAAAGAAAATCAAACTAACAATAATTAAGATCACATACAGAAGAAAGAAAATCAAACTACTAATAATGAAATTATCACATGCGGAAGAAAGAAAATCAAATTACTAATAATGAAATTATCACATGCGGAAGAAAGAAAATCAAATTACTAATAATGAAGTTATCACATATGGAAGAAAGAAAATCAAATTACTAATAATGAAATTATCACATGCGGAAGAAAGAAAATCAAATTACTAATAATGAAATTATCACATGCGGAAGAAAGAAAATCAAATTACTAATAATGAAGTTATCACATATGGAAGAAAGAAAATCAAATTACTAATAATGAAATTATCACATGCGGAAGAAAGAAAATCAAAGTACTAATAATGAAGTTATCACATATGGAAGAAAGAAAATCAAACTAACAATAATTAAGATCACATACAGAAGAAAGAAAATCAAATTACTAATAATGAAGTTATCTCATGCGGAAGAAAGAAAATCAAACTACCAATAATTAAGTTCACATACGGAAGAAAGAAAATCAAAGTACTAATAATGAAGTTATCACATACAGAAGAAAGAAAATCAAAGTACTAATAATGAAGTTATCACATACAAAAGAAAGAAAATCAAACTAACAATAATTAAGTTATCACATACGGAAGATAGAAAATCAAAGTACTAATAATTAAGTTATCACATATGGAAGAAAGAAAATCATTTCACCAATAATTATCACATATGGAACAAAGAAAACCAAACTATCAATAATTAAGTTATCACATTCGGAAGAAAAAAAAATCATATTTCCAATATCACAATGCCTACATGTAAATCTACAGAGTGACCCATCCTTGGAATACCAACGATTGTTCTTACTGGTCATTGGGTCCCCAAAAGGTGATTTGTAACACTCTTTGGGAATGGTGCAAAAAAAAAGGGAAGCTAACACAGTGATGTGGGGAGAATCCCTCGATATTTAAGGAAGTTGATGGGGAAAATGGCTAACAAAAGCAGAGAAACTTGTTGGAGAAGTTTCAGATCATTGGGTAAAGCCATAAAATAAAGTTTTTCTTTTCAGGCTAAGCAATCTTACGCAAAACACAAAAAGGATGAGAAAATTAAAGGTAGACATTAAGAAAGAGCAGAAAATGTAACTGCGGTAGTTTATACTATACCCTTTGACACAAATCGTTTTCTTTTGTCCTTGTCAATCATGCCCATCTGCTTCATCATGCCCATCTATCGCAATGTTTTCGAACTATAGCAACTTTAAGATGAGTGGATTTCAGTCCACCCATCGTAAAGTAGCAACGGTGAGAAACATTGGTTTAAATCTACGTACTTCGCTGCACCCCTGAATCGATTGTTTCTTACCTCCTATGAGAAACTTAAAAATGATCCGTATAACTTCCACGAACTGTTCAACCGTAACAGTTTAGAATAGAACAACAGAGTTGGAAGTGACCTTGAGGTCATCTAGTCCAACCCTTTCCTCAAGGAGGACACCCTACACCAATGAAGGTGAACCTTTTCGGCACCAAGTGCTGAAATGGGAATGGACGCACGTTGGCCTGGGCCACAACCCGGAAGAGGAGATGCTCAGGGGCACGCGTGTTTCGGAAAATGAACTTGCGGTTTCTGGCGCACAAAGGTGCGCCGGCTAGCAAGTCTTCCAGTTACTGCTGCCCATGCGTGCATGCTAATCGGCTGGCAGGCACCAGAGGTGGTATCAGAGGTAGGTTCTGACCAGTTCTGGAGAACTGGTAGCGGAAATTTTGAGTAGTTTGGAGAACCGGTAAATGCCACCTCTGAGTGTTGTCTAATATAAGCCCTACCCCTAAAACAAGCCCAAGTTAAGACCCTCCCACCAGGTGGGGAAAGGCGCAGGCGTAAAAATCAAGCTGGGGCAGGGATGGGAGGTGGAGCTGCCCCACGCGCCCTGCCCCTCCTTACCTCAGGACCGCTGCAGCCAGGCCTCCCACGCCCTCACACCCATCGCGCCACGGCCTGATTTCTTCTGCAGCTGCTTGTGGTCGCTCACAGCCATGGATGCCACATGGTGCGTTGGGCCGGTGCCACTGCTTATGGAAGGACACCGCAAGGCTTGTCGCACCAGTGCCACCGCTTACGCATGCAATGGCTCAGAACACCACGCAGCCTCTTGCCGCAAGTGGCGGCAGCTGCACGATGAGCCTTGTGGCGTTTGGCCGCGAGTGGGCGCAGAAGGAATCGGGCAGCAATGCAACAGGTGTCAGAGTGTGAGAAGGCCTGGCTGCGGTGGTCCCAAGGTAAGCGGGTTAGACCTCCCCCCAAAATAAGATCCGGTGCTGTAAAATAAAATAAAAATAAAGTAAAATAAAAAAGTAATTTATAAAAATAATAAAGGCAGGTAAATAAATAAAAATAATGAAGTAAAATAAAAATAAAGTAAAATAAAATAAAAATAAAGTAAAGTAAAATAAAAAAGTAAAATAAAATAAAGTAAAATAAAGTACCCTGTTTCCCCCAAAATAAGACCGCGCATGCACTAAAATAAGCCCCCCCCAAAATAAGCCCCCCCAAATATTGCAACAAAATATTGCAGCATCCATGCGTTGACCACGCTCGCCTCCTCCTGCACCTCAAAAATAATAAGACCTTCCTGAAAATAAGGCCAAGCGCTTACTTTGGGGGTCAAAAGAAAATAAGACCCTATCTTATTTTCGGGGAAACACGGAAAATAAAATAAAGTAAAGTAAAATAAAATAAAGTAAAATAAAATAAAGTAAAATAAAATAAAGTAAAATAAAGTAAAGTAAAATAAAATAAAGTAAAATAAAATAAAGTAAAATAAAATAAAATAAAGTAAAATAAAATAAAGTAAAATAAAATAAAGTAAAATAAAATAAAGTAAAATAAAGTAAAATAAAGTAAAGTAAAATAAAGTAAAGTAAAATAAAGTAAAATAAAGTAAAGTAAAATAAAGTAAAGTAAAATAAAGTAAAATAAAATAAAGTAAAATAAAATAATAAACTAAAACAAAACAAAATAAAAGTAAAATAATAAAATAAAATAAAATGTGGGTGGAATTTGATGCTTCATGACGGCTGCCATTTTTCTGACCATTACATGGGGCCACCCCTCCAAAGGACTGTTAGATAAGACCAGAGGTGGGTTGCTCCTGGTTCGGCACGGATTGGGCGAACTGGTAGCGGAGGCAGCGGGAGGCTCCGCCCACCCACCCAGATGCTTCTGCGCATGTGCAGAAGTGTTGCACAAGTGCGCGCAGGAGCTAGCAGTCAAAGAATTGGCAACCCACCACTGTGGGATAAGGTGTGTTTTCATGGGGAAACTTTATAGAATTAGGCTCCTCGAGAGAGAGGGGCTTTGCCGTGAATGGTCCGGCTGCCGCAGGGTCCCGCCTTCGATGGGGAGGAGGAAGAATGGAATCATATTCACCTGCGAGATCCCGTCGAGGGTCTTCGGCTTCCTGGCAAGGACATAGCAGTCAAAGCAGAGATTTTGGCCGTGAAGCCCAGGCCAGCTGGAAGGGGGAGAAAACGAAGAGAAGAGAGAAAGAGGAAGGGTGAGGGTGAGAATTAAGACCAGGAAGCTGTGACTTCTAGCAGATGAGTTCTGGGTGCAAATCCAACCAATTTTTTTTCTCTCTCTCTTTCATTCTCTCTTTGTCTCTCTCTCTCACTTTCCTCCCTCCTTCTTTCCCTCCCTTTTCTACCCTCTCTCTCCTCCCTCCCTCCCTCCCTCAAAAAGATCAACCTCCCACCTCTTTCTTTCTTTCTTTCCTCCCTCCCTACCCTTTCTACCCTCTCCTTCCTTCCTTCCTTCCTTCCTTCCTTCCTCTCCCTCCCTCCTTAAAGTTCAACCTCCCATCCTCCCACATCTTTCATTCATTCATTCATTCATTCATTCATTCATTCATTCATTCTCTCTTCTTTCCCTCCCTCCCTTTTCTACCATCTCCTTTCTTCCTCTCTCCCTCCCTCCTTCAAGTTCAACCTCCCATCCTCCCATATCTTTAATTCATTCATTCATTCATTCATTCATTCATTCATTCATTCATTCATTCTCTCTCTCTTCTTTCCTCCCTCTCTTTTCTATCATCTCCTTTCTTCCTTTCTCCCTCCCTCCTTTAAGTTCAACCTCCCATCCTCCCACATCTTTCTTTCTTTCTTCTTTCCTGCCTCCCTCCACTACCCTCTCTCCTTCCTTCCTTCCTTCCTTCCTTCCTTCCTTCCTTCCTTCCTTCCTCCCTCAAGATCAACTTCCCACCCTCCCACATCTTTTTCTTTCCTTCCTTCCTTCCTTCCTTCCTTCCTTCCTTCCTTCCTTCCTTCCTTCCTTCCTTCCTTCCTTCCTTCCCTCCCTCCCTCCCTCCCTCCCTCCCTCCCTCCCTCCCTCTCTTCTTTTCTTTCTTCTGTTCCTAACCCATTAAATGAGGTACTGTAGTACAGAGGAGACCCCTAAAATATCTACCATAGATTGCATGATTTTATCAAAAATCACTTTGGGGTTGTTTTTTTTAAACCTAGGCTGCAGCTTGTTCCAAATAGCGCTGAATGCAGATTGTAGGAATCGGATGAGTATCATCTGTCTCAATTTTAGCAAATCATTTTATAAAGTACAGGTAGTCCTCGACTTACAACAGTTCTTTTTAGTGACGGTTCAAAGTTACAACGGCACTGAAAAAAGGAAGTGATGACCACTTTTCCCACTTAACGACAACCTTAGAAGCATCCCCAGGGTCACGCGATCAAAATTCAGACGCTTGGCATCTGGCTCATATTTACGACGGCCGTAATGTCCTGGGGTCGTGTGATCCTCTTTGTGACCTTCTGACAAGCAAAGTCAATGGGGGGAAGCCGGGTTCACTTAACGACCGTGTTACAAACGAAACGACTGCAGTGATTGACTTAACCACCCATGGCAAGGAAGGTCGTGAAATGGGCGAAAGTCACTAAACAATTGTCTCGCTTAGCAACAAAAATTTTGGGCTCCATTGTGGTCGTAAGTCGAGGACTACCTATATAGCGTGGGACGCTCATCATGGAGTGCGAAGCGCATCTAAAATTGAGAATTATGTCGTTCCAGCAATTCCTCATCAAACTGAAGTGATACATTGAGACGTGCCAAAGTGTTTGGTCTCGGGCCCAGATTTTATTAATGACTCAAATAAAAAGGTTCGGCGGATGCTTATCAAATCTGTGGATGACACAAACTAAGTGGGCTGATGAATTCTCTACAAAACAACAACCAAGTGCCTTGGGAAGGTCACACTTGGAATATTTGCATCCAGTTTTGATCACTGGAAGATAAAAAAGATGTGGAGACTCTGGAAAGAGTGCAGAGAAGAGCAACAAAGAGGATTAGGGGACTGGAGGCTAAAACATATGAAGAACGGTTGCAGGAATTGGGCATGGCTAGTTTAATAGAAAGAAGGACCAGGGGAGACATGGTGGCAGTCTTCCGATATCTCAGGGGTTGCCCCAAAGAAGAGGGAGTCAAGCTATTCTCCAAGGCACCTGAGGGTAGAACAAGAAACAATGGGTGGAAACTAATCAAGGAGAGAAGCAACCGAGAACTGAGGAGAAATTTCCTGACAGTGAGAACAATTAATCAGTGGAACAGAAGTTGCCTCCAGAAGTTGCGAATACCCCAACATTGGAAGTCCTTAAGAAGATCTTGCATAGCCATTTGTCTGAAACGGTATAGGGTTTCCTGCCTAGGCAGGGGGGTGGACTAGAAGACCTCCAAGGTCCCTTTCAACTCTGCTATTGTGTTGTATTGTATAAACTGTGGAAAGAGTGCAGAGAAGAGCAACAAAAATGATTAGGGGACTGGAGACTAAAACATGTGAAGAACGGTTGCAGGAACTGGGTATGTCTAGTTTAATGAAAAGAAGGACCAGGGGAGACATGATAGCAGTCTTCCAATATCTCAGGGGTTGCCACAAAGAAGAGGGAGTCAAACTATTCTCCAAGGCACCTGAGGGCAGAACAAGAAGCAATGGGTGGAAACTAATCAAGAAGAGAAGCAACCTAGAACTGAGGAGAAATTTCCTGACAGTTAGAACAATTAATCAGTGGAACAGAAATTGCCTCCAGAAGTTGTGAATGCTCCAACACTGGAAGTCTTTTAAGAAGATGTTGGATAGCCATTTGTCTGAAATGGTATAGAGTTTCCTGCCTAGGCTGGGGGTTGGACTAGAAGACCTCCAAGGTCCCTTCCAACTCTGCTATTGTATTGTATTGTATTGCATTCTATTCTATTCTATTCTATTCTATTCTATTCTATTCTATTCTATTCTATTCTATTCTATTCTAATCGCCAGAACCATCTCACAGACCAAGGAAATGAACTGAAAATAAGAGGATAACATTTAACATGTCAAAATTCAGAATTACAGGCAGTCCTTGACTTACGGCCAATTTTTTTAAAATGACCATTCAAAGTTACCAAGGCACTGAAAATGTGGTTTAGGACCATTCTTTGCATTGAAGACTGTTGCACTTTCTCTGGGGTCAGGTGATCAAAATTTGGATGCTTTGGCAACCGACTCATATTTACGACGGTTGCGTTCTCCCCCGGGGGTGTGTGTCACACGATCCCCCTTTGGTGACCTTCGATGGGAAAGCCAGATTCATTTAACAACTGCGTGTCGGGCTTCATAAGAGCAGTGACATGTTTAACAACAGCGGCAAGCAAGGTTGCAAAACTCCCAAAGTCACTCCCTCACTTAGCGACAGAGATTTGGGGCTCGCTTGCGGTCGTAAGTAGAGGACTGCCTGCAATTCCTTTCCCAGAAATTTTCTTGTTCATCCAAGAGGCCGGATTTTGGTCCCCTGGTCCTCCATGCAGGGAAAAAGGCCCTTACGTTTACAACCGCATCACAGAAGTTTATGAATGCGAGAGCGTGCGCACACACCAGGAGTGGGTTCCTGCCAGTTCTAAGCTCTTCTATAGAAGAGGTTCCACAAATCTACTGTGCCGTTTAGAATCGGTTCCAGCTTCCTCCCTCTGCCCGTCCGCACATCATCAAGATGAAGAGTGAGAGGAGGAATTCTGGGAGTTGAAGTCCACAAGTCTTAAAGCTGTCAAGTTTGAACACCCCTGGGGTTTTTTTTCTAAAGGGTTAGGGGTGCGAGGGTCTTGTAACTTGACACTTTAAGACTTGCGTGCTTCAAATGCCAGAATTTCTGAGTCAACATTTTGGTTGCTAAGCAAGAGCGTTGTTAAGTGAGCTTCACCACATTTTACAAGTTGGCCATGCCCACCTGGTCACATGACTGCCAAGCCACTCCCACCCAGTCACATGGCCGGCAAGCCCACAAAGCAGGCCATACCTACAGAAGAGGTTCTAACAAATTTTGAAACCCACCACAGGTGCACATGCTTGCACTGTGCATGCATGTGCCTTCCATGCCTGCGCACAGCCTTCCATGCCTCACGCACGCGCCTTCCGCACATGCACTTTGCTCGTAAGTGGCGTCAAAAACAAGGCTACGTAGGACGTCATGGAGCCAGGGAGGGTGTCTACCAGTTCGAACTGGCTGAATCCCACCTCTGAATCCCACCTCTCAACCACAGTTGACAAGAATCCTTCTTCAGGTGTCCATCTGTTTCTAATATTTCCTCTGAGAAAAAGGAATTACTTGAGAGACCGCCTGCTGCCAATTACCTCCCAAAGACCCATTAGATCGCACAGGGTCGGCCTCCTCCGGGTTCCGTCCACCAGCCAATGTCATCTGGCTACCACCCGGGGGAGGGCTTTCTCTGTGGCAGCTCCAGCCCTCTGGAACGAACTCCCCGCAGGGATTCGGACCCTCACCTCTCTCCAGGCCTTCCGGAAAGCCGTCAAAACCTGGCTGTGCCGGCAGGCCTGGGGTTGATGAGTTCCCCTCCCCTCTCGACTTGTATGGTTGCGTGATTCTTGTTTATTTCAATCACGTGTATTGTGTTTTATGTTCCCTTTTCCCCCCTTTGAGTTGTTCGCCGCTCTGAGTCCCTCCCGGAGAAGGGCGGCATACAAATAAACTAAATCTGAATCTGAATCTGAATGTGAAAGCGGTGGGAGTTTTGCAGCTGAGCGCAGAGCCGGCTGCCTGTTGGAATAAAAGCTCCCAAGACAATGCTTGGCCTCCCCAAGACACGAAGCTGGAAGGGGTGGGGGGCGGGGGAGAGCAATGCGCCAAAATTAGTCATCAACCGGCTTCCTTGCATGCTGTGAGTTAAAAGGAGGCAGCTATAGTGATGCCTACGGATTGCAGGAGAGAAGTGGGAAGAAGGAGAGGGTGGGCCGGCGAACAGAATAACAAGAGTTGGAAGGGACCTTGGAGGTCTTCTAGTCCAACCCCCTTCCCTCCTGCTCAAGGAGGAGACCCTATGCCCCTGAGGGAGAACCTATTACACGCCTGCCAGAGGTGGAAGGCAGAGCCCTCTCTGCTGGCATGCGCACCATTGCCCCAGGTGAGATCTCCATGGTGTTTCTTTCAGGAGCTTCTGTTTACCTGCTAACGAAACAGAAGCTCGTGGAAGAAAAAGTTCTTACATCTTGCCATGCTACTGGTATTGGGATGCCCTGCCCTGGATCCCTGCTGCACATGCGTGCATATCTGCGCATGCATGCATTTATGCATGTCTGTGCATGTGCAATTTTGGGCATGTCAGTGCATGTGCGTGTGCATATATGTGCATGTCTGCGTTTATATGTACAGTTTGGGCATGCACGCACGCCTATTTTGAGCACTGGGTCTATACTATCACTGCTCTATGCTATTTGAATGCAATGAAATTCAAGGGTGAAAAGAGTCAGGTTCTACATTTAGGCAAGGAAAATGAAATGCGCAGGTACAGTATAGGTGGTACCTTGCTCAACAGTAGTAACTGTGAGAGGGATCTTGGAGTCCTAGTGGACAAGCATTGAAATAGGAGCCAGCCGTGTGCAGCAGCTGCCAAAAAAGCCAACAGTTCTAGGCTGCATCAACAGAGGGAGAGAATCAAGATCACATGAAGGGTTAATACCACTTTATAAGGCCTTGGGAAGGCCACACTTGGAATATTTGCATTCAATTTTGGTCGCAACGATGTAGAAAAGATATGGAGACTCTGGAAAGAGTGCAGAGAAGAGCAAGAAAGAGGATTAGGGGACTAGAGGCTAAAACATACAAAGAACGGTTGCAGGAACTGGGTATGTCTAGTTTAATGAAAAGAAGGACCAGGGGAGACATGATAGCATCTTCCAATATCTCAGGGGTTGCCCTAAAGAAGAGGGAGTCAAACTATTCTCCAAGGCGCCTGAGGGCAGAACAAGAAGCAATGGGTGGAAACTAATCAAGGAGAGAAGCAACTTAGAACTGAGATGAAATTTCCTGACAGTGAGAACAATGAATCGGTGGAACAGAAGTTTCCTCCAGAAGTTGTGAATGCCCTAACACTGGAAGTCTTTAAGAAGATGTTGGATAGCCATTTGTCTGGAACGGTATAGGGTTTTCTGCCTAGGCAGGGGTTGAACTAGAAGACCTCCAAGGTCCCTTCCAACTCTGCTATTGTATTATTATTTCAGACAAATAGATTTCCAGTCTATTCTTTAAAACCTCCATTGATGGAGCAGCCACAAAGCCATTCAGAATAACAGAATAACAGAGTTGGAAGGGACCTTGGGGGTCTTCTAATCCAACCCCCTACTCAAGGAAGGGACCTGACACAACTCCAGACAAATGGCTGTCCAACCCCTTCTTGAAAACGTCCAGTGATGGAGCACAACTTCTGGAGGCAAGCTGTTCCACTGGCTAAGCTCAAAAAGACCAATCTTTTGACCGGAAGAGCATAGTTTAACCTCAAGATAAACATCAGACTAACATTTAAGAAGTAAAGAATATCCTAACCCAGGAAGTGGCAACCAAACTAACAATAAACACCCCGACCAAAGAACCCCTAAGACCACCCCCAGGAACCCTGACAGGGCAAGCCATTGGAATGGAAACTGAGAGCAACCCTCCTACTGGCACGGATGATGTTCCCTGGTTGGGAACATGAAAACAAAACGAAGTTCAGAGACCACTAAACACCCCATAATCCTACTACAAATCCCACTCTGATGATGTTCCCTAGATGGGTCATGAGACTTCTGCAGAGAGCACCAAGGACCTCACAGTCGTTGTCCTCCTCCTCCTCTCTGCAAAACCCACTCCTTTCTAGTACTGATGATATTATCTAGTTGGGTCATGAAATGTCTGCAAGGAAACCACCAATGTCAGAGACCACCAAGGACTCCTCAGTTCTCCTCCTCCTTGTGACAGAGGAACGGCAGATGGGAATTTGTTCCCCATGGGTACCCTAGACCTAACTTTAATGGTGAATCTATACCGCTCTCTCTCTCTCTCTCTCTCTCGTCTGTCTGTCTGTCTCTCTCTCTCTCATCTATCTATCTATCTATCTATCTATCTATCTATCTATCTATCTATCTATATCTATCTATATATCTATCTATCTATCTATCTACATTTATTTAAAGTCACAACCCCTGGTATGCCCAAATATGGGAGGAAGGTCACACTTCCATTCTCTGTCCTTCGGCTCGTCACAAGAGACTTTAAATATATACCTTTCACCCTGGCCTGGCTGATAAGGAGTCGAGCTCTGTAGCTCAATGGTTAACACATCTGCCTAAGAGGCAATAGAGCACAGGTTCGATTCCCAAACTTGGGTATGGCTAGCTGATGAGAGCTAAATAGCTTGAAATAGATCTATACTAGTCTCCCTTTATTTATTTATCAGCACAAATATAACAAATGTAACAAAAAGGCAACAGTAAAAAATATTGGGTTTCTGTCTGGATGGTCTCTTGTGACGAGCCAAAGGACAGAGAATGGAAGTGTGACCTTCCTCCCATATTTGGGCATACCAGGGGTTGTGACTTTAAATATATACCTTTCACCCTGGCCTGGCTGATAAGGAGTCGAGCTCTGTAGCTCAATGGTTAACACATCTGCCTAAGAGGCAATAGAGCACAGGTTCGATTCCCAGCAAGGGTATGGCTAGCTGATGAGAGCTAAACAGCTTGAAATAGATCTATACTAGTCTCCCTTTATTTATTTATCAGCACAAATATAACAAATATATACATACATACATACATACATACATACATACATTAGATATATATTATATATATATTATATATATATATATATATATATATATATATATATATATATATATATATATATATATATATATATATATATATATATTAGATTTTTACAACCCCCGGTATGCCCAAATATGGGAGGAAGATCACTACTTCCATTCTCTGTCCTTCGGCTCGTCACAAGAGACCATCCAGGCAGAAACCCAATATTTTTACTGTTGCCTTTTTTGTTACATTTTGTTGTATTTGTGCTGATAAATAAATAAAGGGAAACTAGTATAGATCTATTTCACGCTATTTAGCTCTCATCAGCTAGCCATACCCTTACTGGGATTCGAACCTGGGCTGCTTGCATATCAGGCAGAGATGTTAACCACTGAGCCACAGGCTGTCCTCTGTTATCAGCTTGAGCCAGGGAGAAAGGTATATATTTAAAATCACAACCCCTGGTAAGCCCCAATTATGGGAGGAAGCTAACTGCTTCCATTATCTGGGTATATATACATTATGATATATATATATATATATATATATATATATATATATATATATATATATATATATATATATATATATATATATATATATATATATATATATATATATATATATATATATATATATATCATCCCCTACCAGCAGTTATAAGGAACAAACAAGCCCAGATCCCACACTACTCCTGAAAACACCAAACCTGAAGTAGTCAGCAGCAGCCTGAAGATGACGAATGTGACTTCGTCGAAACGTCGCCAAGACATCTCCAATTCTACGCGGGAGAAAACCCGAACAACTAGAGACCTACATAATAACACCCGCGAAAACCTCAGAAATATATATATATATATATATATATATATATATATATATATATATATATATATATATATATATATATATAATCTCTCGCTCTCTCTATCTCTCTCTCTATCATCTATCTATATGTAAAAGCCAAGTACCACTCACTCATCACAAAATCTCCAGAACCGTAAAGCCTACAAACCTGAAATTTGGCACATATGTTCCCTTTGGCTTCTAGGTCCTTGCTAAGAAAGGATTATTCGAAATGACCATCAGATCATTAGTATTTCTTATACAGTAATTAACACGCTCTGATGCTAAAGAGTTCTACTCCCCCTCCCCACCTGAAAAGAACTCTGTTCCAACTTCCAGTTGCCTCACGTTCCGTTACCTCAGTTCAAACTGGCAGACGTTCCACTCCTTCACTCAGGAGCAATCTGGGGCTCCTTACAGTACTAAACGTCATCAAAATGCCTACGCCTTCCACCTATGGAACGGCTTCTGGATTCAAGGCGGCGGGAGCGATATTCCCTTATGTGTTTCAATTACCGACCACCCCTGAGCCAACGGATTGTGAACTGAATTTCTCCTGCATCGCCCGATCACATAGTTTCCAGCTAGTAGAAATATAAGATCTAAATTGAATGGGAAGCCCCCACCAAGTGCTCTAAATACATGCCTTGCTGTTAAGGGAAAGAATATTAAGAGAAACCTTTAGAAGAACAGTGACTCAGCAAGGAGAAACTGTCAACATTACAGCTGAGAGAGAGAGAGAGAGAGAGAGAGAGAGAGAGAGAGAGAGAGAGAGAGAGAGGGAGGGATAGAGGAGGAATTGCAGAAGCTTTAGAAGACTTATTTACATCCACATTCCCCCCCTTTTCCCTCCCTCTTCGATTATAATCCTGCATCCCTAGCAAAAACCAAATTCCCAAACTGAAATCAGCTGTGCATATTTCCGCACAGTGACAGGCAGTCCCCAACTTACAACAGGTCATTGAGGGACTGTTCGAACTTACAACGGTCCCAAAAAAATGACTTACGACCATGTTTCACACTTACGACCTTTGCAGCATCCCAACGCTTGGCAGGAAACCACCAAGCCACCAAGGACATCCACAGTTCAATCCTGAGCTACAAATACTTTCTTCTATTGAATGAATGAATGAATGAATGGGTGAATCTCATGTCTAAGTTACAATTAGTCAAAAAAATTTAGAACCTCTTCTGTAGGTGTGGCCTGCTTTGTGGGAGTGGCTTGCCAGGCATGTGACAGGGTGGGCATGGCCAACTTGTGGTGAAGCTCACTTAACAACGCTCTTGCTTAGCAACCAAAATGTTAACTCAGGAACTCTGGCATTTGAAGCACGCAAGTCTTAAAGCTGTCAAGTTACAAGACCCTCGCACCCCTAACCCTTTAGGGAAAAAAACCCCAGGGGTGTTCAAACTTGATAGCTTTAAGACTTGTGGACTTCAACTCCCAGAATTCCTCCTCAGTCATGTTGGCTCAGGAACTCTGGCATTGAAGCACGCAAGTCTTGAAGCTGTCAAGTTACAAGACCCTTGCACCCCTAACTTTTTAGAAAAAATAACCCTCAGGGGTGTTCAAAGTTGACAGCTTTAAGACTTGTGGACTTCAACTCCCAGAATTCCTCCTCCAGTCATGTTGGCTCAGGAACTCTGGCATTGAAGTGTGCAAGTTTTAAAGCTGTCAAGTTACAAGACCCTCACACTCCTAACCCTTTAGAAAAAAAAACCCAGGGGTGTTCAAACGTGACAGCTTTAAGACTTGTGGACTTCAACTCCCAGAATTCCTCCTCCAGTCATGTTCACAACTTAGTGAAAACAAATATTTTTGCAAGCACTTTGTGAAGAACATGCATACTTGATTTAGGACCAAAACTGAGTCCAAATTTCCGTTGCTAAGCGAGACAATTGTGAAGTGATTCCCCTCCCCCCATTTTACGACCTTTCTTGCCACAGTTGTTAAGTAAATCACGGCAGTTGTTAGGCTAGTAACACGGTTGTTAAGTGAATTTGGCTTCCTTTATGGACTTGGCTTGTTAGAAGGTCGCAAAAGGGGATCACTACAACTGTCATAACAATGGAGCCAATTGCCAAACATCTGCATTTTCGTCAGCATGGGGAGGCTGCAGCGGTCGTAAGTGTGAAAAATGGCCATAACTCACTTTTCCCCCAGTGCCGTTGTTACTTGCCGCTAAACAAATGGTTTTAAGGCAAGAACTGTCTGCATTGTAACCATGGCACTTCGACAGTGGTGGGCTTCCTTTTTTTTTTTACTATCATTTCGTTCGTGCATGCGTGCTCGACGCTTCTGCGCATGCGCAGAAGTGTCTGGGCGGGTGGGCGGAGCCAGTGGTGGGTTCCTATCAGTTCAGACTGGTTCGGCTGAACTAGTAGTGGTTTGGTAGCCTGGGTCGCTGGAACCGGCAGCGACCCAGGCCTGCCACGCCCCAGAACCAGTTTCCCATCTTGTTTTTGGCTTCTGCGCATGCACAGAACAATTTTGATTGCATTGCGCATGCATGCGCGCCGACAAGCGCACTGGTAGTGCCTGCCGGAACCCATCCCTGGGTAGAGCCTCCCGCCACTGCCACTACTGGTTCGCCCAATCCGGGCCAAACCGGAAGCAACACACCTCTTCATTCCGATAAGAAAACACAGGTTAATTCTGCTTTTTTAAAAGGTGATTATATTGATAAGTGTTCATTTTGCAATGCCTGAAGCTAGACAGCCTTTTAACCGAACAACTAAACAATGGCAGGAAAACAGAAGGCCTTGACATTGGGTTTGCAAGAATATCAAGTTTTTCCTCACATTATCTATCTATCTATCTATCTATCTATCTATCTATCTATCTATCTATCTATCTATCTATCTATCTATCTATCTATCTATCTATCTACCTACCTACCTACCTACCTACCTACCTACCTACCTACCTACCTACCTACCTACATGGCTCTGTGTGTGTGTGTGTGTGTGTGTGTATGTTCCAGCATAACTCTGGAAGGCCTCAAGCAATTTCAACCAAATTTAGTACACAGATGACTTACTGTCTGGAAAAAAATACTATGGGGGTAAGACATCCCTAACACCCACTCAGGGTGTATGCTCTGTCAAGATACAGCCTGTTGTGCCTTAAAATGGCTTCTACTGTACTGCCATAAAATGGGTTCTACTGTAGAAAGAGGTAAGGATAGGAGGATCGAAGGGAGAGAAACAGAAGGAGAGAGGGCAGGAAGGGGAAGAGGAAGGGCAGGAGGAAGGAAGAAGAAAAGTGAGGAAAAGGAAGGAAGAGAAGGGAGGGGGAGACGGAAGGAAGAGTGAGGAAAAGGCAGAAAAGGAGGAAGGAAGGAAATAAAAGGCAGTGAGGAAAAGGGAGGGGGGAAAGGAAGGGTGAGGAAAAAGAAGGAAGGAAAGGAAGGAAAGGAAGGAAGGGAGAGAGGGAGGAAAAGGAAGGAAGGTGGGAGGGAGGGAGAGAGGGAAGGAAGGGTGAGGAAAAGGAAGAAAGGAAAGAAGTGAGGAAAAGGAAGGGCAGGAGGGTGGGAGGGAAGGAAGGAAGGAAGGAAGGAAGGAAGGAAGGAAGGAAGGAAGATTTTAATTAGAGTGAGGAAGGGTCTGAGGGAAGTCCTGCCTTAGTACTTGGCCATCCCAGGTGCCCCCAACACAAGTGAAATCTAACTGGCCACACCCACACTGGCCACACCCACTCCAGCCCTTGAGGTGAAACACAACCTTGATGCAGCCTTCAATGAAATCAAGTTTGACAACCCTGAATCACATGATCCAATCACGGGTCTGTCTGGTTGCCTGGTGGGATCATTGCTTCCTCTGACCAGGTGTGAGAATGACCTTGGTTCCCAAGAGAAAGTATTTTGTTTTGGCTACAAAATCCCAGCTCTCTCAAATCCCCCCTCCCATCTGCGTCCCTCAGCTCCAGTGTGGTCTTCGCAGGCGCCAGAGTGCCGGAAAATGGCCTGAAAACAGCCCCAAAACCATCCAAAAAACCAGGCCATTTTTGGGGCGTTTTGGGGGCATTTTCAGGCCGAAAAAGCGCTGGAAAATGGCCCACAAAATGATCTGAAAACAATTTGAAAACAGCCTGAAAAACGGCAAAAAACCAGGCATGCATGCACCGGTCAGCTGGTCTTCGGGTTTCCAATGCTCTGGCGCATGCAAATGCACGCACATGCATGCACGTTCTGGTTTTAGCACTCGGTGCGTAAAAGGTTTGCCATCCCTGGCCTGGGCTGCTCCCAGCCGGAGGAAATTCAGCACAAGGCCTTTAATCCTCTGGAGAGGATCTGCGTGTGTGGGAGGAAAGGAAAATGACTACTATGGGTGGCAGAGAAGACCTTACATAACGTGTAAGGGAGCAATTAGGAAAGGTCACTGCTGAAGATGTCTCTGCAGCAGGAGACAATTTAGACACCCCACACCTGGGATCTGAGCCAAAGGGACACCAGACACCCGTTCTCCATTCTTGGCGCTCTGCACATTTATTGTTTTATTTTAATCCCACCTTCATTGCTTTGAAAAGCAAGCTCACTGCCTCAAGTTGCTTTTCAAATATTGCCTAATATTCCTTCCTCCTCCTATTTTCCACCCATAACAACATCCCTGTGAGGTGGGTTAAGATGAGAGAGAGAGAGAGGGAGGGAGAGAGATGTATTTTATGTTTCTCAGATACGAAGCTGGCTCAAATGTCAAAGAGCCAAACTGTCTCTGCTGGAAGAAGCAACAATGGGTCATTTCAAACTTTCCTACCCAGGGAGAGAAACACATCTGAAGTGGGCAGTTTTCTGCAAAGTCCAGGGATAGATAATAGAATAGAATGCAGAGTAGCGTAGAGTAGAGTAGAGTAGAGTAAAGATGGGATGGTTTGGGATGGGATGGGGTGGGGTGGGGTGGAGTGGAGTGGAGTAGAGTAGAGTAAGATGGGATGGGATGGGGTGGGGTGGAGTAGAGTAAGATGGGATGGGATGGGATGGAGTAGAATAGAGTAGAGTAAATATGGGATGGGATGGGATGGGGTGGAATGGAGTAGTGTAGAGTAGAGTACGATGGGATGGGGTGGGGTGGAGTAGAGTAGAGTAGAGTAAATATGGGATGGGATGGGGTGGGGTGGAGTAGAGTAAGATGGGATGGGATGGGATGGGATGGAGTAGAGTAGAGTAAATATGGGATGGGATGGGGTGGAATGGAGTAGTGTAGAGTAGAGTACGATGGGATGGGGTGGGGTGGAGTAGAGTAGAGTAGAGTAAATATGGGATGGGTTGGGATGGGATGGGGTGGAGTAGAATAGTGTAGAGTAGAGTAAGATGGGATGGGGTGGAGTAGAGTAAGATGGGATGGGGTGGGGTGGAATGGAGTAGTGTAGAGTAGAGTAAGATGGGATGGGGTGGGGTGGAGTAGAGTAAAGTAGAGTAGAGTAGAGTAAATATGGGATGGGTTGGGATGGGATGGGGTGGAATGGAGTAGTGTAGAGTAAGATGGGATGGGGTGGAGTAGAGTAAGATGGGATGGGTTGGGTTGGGTTGGAGTAGAGTAGAGTAGAGTAAAAATGGGATGGGTTGGGTTGGGATGGGGTGGGTGGAGTAGAGTAGAGTAGAATAGAACAGAATGCAGAATAGAATAGAATAGAGTAGAGTAAGTAGAATAGGGTAGAGTAGAGTAAGATAGGATAGGAAAGAATAGGATAGGATGGGATGGAATAGAATAAGAAAGAATAGAATAGAATAAGAACAGAACAGAATAGGGAATAGAATGGAATAAGAACAGAACAGAATGGAACGGAATAGAAAATGGAACGGAATAAGAACAGAACAGAAGAGAACAACAGAATAGAATGCAAGAGAATAGAATAAAATATAGAATAGAATAGAACAGAATAAGGAATAGATTACAAATTAACAGAGTTGGGAGGGATCTTGTAGGTCATCTAGTCCAACTGCCCACCAAAGCAGGAGACCCTACAATATTTGTGACAGATGGCAGTCCAATCTCTTCTTGAAAGCCTCCAGGGTTGAAGCTCCCACAACAGAACAGAACAGAATGCAGAATCGAATAGAATATAATGCAGAATAGACCAGAATACAATACAGAATAGACTAGAACAGAACAGAATCCAATGACAGCCTCCTACTTCAACCTCCTGCCCATGGCAGGACATCGTATATCAACTTGAATTTGTTTGTTCTAGAAAGACTGATGGGCGACTCTGACATGGTAGAAGATCCTGGTGTCCCTGGATCTTTTCTCAAGCCCTTCGTGAAGGACAGGCAGAAGGTCCCAAGCTTCAGATTTAATGACTGAAGAGCTCAGAAAAAATTTTGCTGGGAAAACAAGCCGTGACTCTGCACGAATCAAGAGCAAATTGGTTGTGTTTGCCCTCCAACCGACCTCCGGCAACCTCGACATCTTAGGGAGATCTCCACCATAATTCCCAGAAGCATCAAATCCATAAAACAGAGATGATACGACTTGGAACTTTACAAACTGGGCTCGCTTGGAATGTCTTTTGGAAACTAAAAATCTGGAAGACGATGCAGAGGAGAAAGCTCAGTTCGGCGCACTTTTTCTTAAAGCAAGTGGCTCTTTGTCCAATCCAATTTACAATGGTGTTTTTTTTTTCCAAGAGGCAACTGGACTTTCCAGGGTTTTTTCCCCCCCCCTCTGAAGGCGTTTCACTTCTCAAGCTTCTTAAGCTCTGACTAAATGGTGAAGGATGGATTTATACTCCTTGCAGACAGCTGGTCATTTGCATCCTTTTAGAAAGTCACTGAGGCTTCTCTGTGTCCTCAGGGTCACCTGAGTGGTGCAAATGAGTGTGAAGCCTTTTTTGGAACGGATGAAAAGACTCATAGATTGGAGATAGGTGATGTTGTATTCCTCCCCCTCTGTTGAGAGAGGGCTGTTCAATTTGGACATAGATGGCCTCTTTAACCCTTCTTCCAAACCAGCCGTCCTCTCTGTCCAAAATATGGACTTTCAAAAGAGTGGCCTTTTTCTTTGAAATGCAGCGGGACGGCTGAATCTTGTCTTGATGGGATTTGTTCTCCTATGTTGCGGCACACGTTGGTGAAGTGGTTGTTTTGTTTCCCTCAATGTGTCTTCAAAGAAAAGCCAGTTGCCTCTTGAAAAAGCACCTTTGGAAGAACCCTGGATGACCGAGAATCTCCGCAGAAATCTACAATTTACACGGTAGGAAGGAAGCAGAAAATCCCAGCTTCACTTTGCTCCTGTATTTGCACATGGCTCAGATTTAGGCACGGAGCTTTTGGTTGTTTTTATTTCCGTCGGAGACGCAAGAAGGACAGCATTTAATTTTGAGGACATGCTTATCTGCTACCTGTCAACGGATTCCCTCTACGATGACATTTTAGGTTCGGAAAAAAGAGTTCTGCGCCAGGTATAATGAAGAAGCGTCTAAATGCCTGCAGCTTCGACTCATGGAATGGAATGAAAATGCAGTGGGGCAAAAAAAGTATTTAGTCAGCCACCAATTGTGCAAGTTCTCGCGCTTAAACATTCTTTCCAAATCAGACAATGTGATGATCTGGATTTGTCTTCTCCTTTTGTCTCTCATAGTTGAGGTCTACCTATGATGCCAATTACAGGCCTCTCTCATCTTTTTAAGTGGGAGAACTTGCACAATTGGTGGCTGGCTAAATACTTTTTTGCCCCACTGTAGCAAGATACCTGCCTCTGAGGAGGGCTTTGATCTGTGCAACTGTTAATCAACCACAGCTTCATTGCCATGACGTTTTCAGGCAAGGGTAGCAGACATGGGAAGGGGGCAGAAGAGCAGCTGCCAAAGATGCTATACAGGTAGTCCTCGACTTGCAACAGTTCATTTAGTGACCGTTCCAAGTTACGATGGCACTGAAAAATATAACTTTAAGGCTGTTTTTCCCCACACTTAAGACCACTGCAGTAGCCCGATGGTTTACATGATCAGAATTCAGATGCTTGGCAACCGGTTCATACTTTTGACGGTCGTAGCATCCTGGGGTCATGTGATCCGCTGTTGCGACCTTCTGACAAGCCAAGTCAATGGGAAAGCCAGATTCGCTTAACAACCGTGTCACTAACTTAACAAATGCCATGATTCGCTTAACAACTGTGGCAAGAAAAGTCGTCACATAGGGCATAAGTCACTTAACAAAGGCCTCACTTAGGAACGTACATTTTGGGCTACATTGTGGTCGTAAGTTGAGGACTGCCTGTACTGAAGTTCTTCTGAACCTATGCAGAAAGTGTCCTACAGTAGTCTAAGTTTGTTTGTATGCTTGTATATTTATCTATTTGTCAAATTTAGGTACCACTCTGATAGAAGAGAATATTTGTAGCTCAGGATTGAATTAAGGGGTCCTTGGTGGTTTCTGAGCTTAATTGTTTTCTTGTAGACATCTTATTACCCAACTAGGTAACATCATCAGTGCTGCAAAGGAGTAGGGTTTGTTCTCTGTTTATATACATGCCAACCCCAATCTCTTCTAGCATTGATAATAGAATAGAATGGAATGGAATGGAATAGGACAAAGAAAAGAATAAGGAATAGAATAGAACAGAACAGAATAGGGAATAGAATGGAATGGAATAGAATTAATAGAATAGAATGGAATGGAATAAAATAGAATAGAATAGAAAATGGAATAATAAAAAAAATAGAAGAGAAGAGAAAATGGAAACAGAACAGAAGAGAAAATGGAATAGAGAATAGAATAGAATAGAATAGGAGAATAGAATAGAACAGAACAGAATAGGGAATAGAATGGAATAGAATTAATAGAATAGAATAGAATGGAATGGAATAAAATAGAATAGAATAGAATAGAATAGAAAATGGAATAGAAAATAAAATAGAAGAGAAAAGAAAATGGAAACAGAAGAGAAGAGAAAATGGAATAGAGAATAGAATAGAATAGGAGAATAGAACAGAACACAACAGAAAAAAACAGAATTCTTTATTGGCCAAGTGTGATTGGACACATAAGGAATTTGTCTTTGGTGCAGAAGATGCTCTCAGGGTACATAAGGAGAATAAAATACATTCATCAAGAATAAAAAGATACAACAGCGACAGTCATAGGTTACTAATAAGCTAACAAATCGTACTAGGCAACAAATAAAAACAATATAAATTGTAAAGATACAAGCAACATGGTTATAGCCATAAGTGGGGAGAGATAGATACTAGGAAGGAGGAGGAGAATAATAGTAATATATTCTTAGTAAATTATTGATAGTGTTATGGGAATTAGTTGTTAAGCAGAGCGATGGCATTGGGGAAAAAACTGTGATAATAGATAACGATAATGTGATAATTACTATCACATTATAGATCACAACTAGGTAATGTGATCTAGTTGGGTCGTGAAAGGTCTTCAAGGAAAGAATCATGCCCAGAGCATCAAGGACCCATAGTTAGATACCAACTCTTCTCACATCTACCAAAAAAAATAAATAAAAATGCAACAACTTCCAAACTTTCAAAAGCTGTTTAAAAAGCAATCGATAATTTTTAAACTGTTCTTCTAAGGTGCCAGCCAACCTGAGCATTGAGGGATTCATGTTCACTGAGTTAAGTTGGTGGGGTGATGCCACTTTGCTGTGCCTGGGGTGCCTCTGGGGTGCCAGGAGAACTGGTATTGGTATTGGTATTTTATTATTTGTATGCCGCCCTTCTCCGGGAGGACTCAGGGCGGCGAACAATTCAAAGGGGAAGAAAAGGGGGAACATAAAAGACAAAATACAAATAATAAAAGTGGACAACAGTCGCACAACCATACATGTCGAGAGGGGAGGGAACTCATCGACCCCAGGCCTGCCGGCAAAGCCAGGTTTTGACGGCTTTTCGGAAGGCCTGGAGAGAGGTGAGGGTCCGAATCCCTGCGGGGAGTTCATTCCAGAGGGCCGGAGCTGCCACAGAGAAGGCCCTCCCCTGGGTAATAGCCAGGTGGCATTGGCTGGTAGACGGCACCCGGAGGAGGCCAACCCTGTGAGATCTAATGGGTCTGTGGGAGGTCATTGGCAGCAGGCGGTCTCTCAAGTACCCAGATCCAATACCATGAAGGGATTTATAAGTTACGACTAGCACCTTGAAGCGTATCCGGAGACTGATCGGTAACCAGTGCAGTTCGCGGAGGATAGGTGTTACGTGGGCGAACCGAGATGCACCCACAATCGCTCGCGTGGCTGCGTTCTGGACGAGTTGAAGTCTCCGAATACTCTTCAAGGGCTGCCCCATGTAGAGCGCATTGCAGTAGTCTGGCACTCTTGGTTGGCCTGCTTAATCTCCCAGGCATCACCTCCCGTGTGCGCTCCCATGTTTCTGCTTCCTCTGCTAACTAACTTTGGTTTTTTTTGGTCTGGAGCTTAACTCAGCATGTGCCTGGGCTACTACTAAGCATTTTTCAAGGGCAGGAATACATGTGCCGTCCTCCGTCTTCATGCGGCTGCCACTGGTTGTGTGTCACAATTAGTTCTTGTGATTTGGACCAGCTCAAGCGGTAGGGTGTGTTTGTCCTACTGGGCTCCTCCCAATCAGTTTCTCTATCCTTCCTTCCCTTCTTTTCATCTTTCCTTCCTTCCCTCCCTCTTTTCCTCACTCCCCTTTCCTTCCCTTTTCCATCCTTTCTTTTCTCTTTCCTTCCTTCCTCCACCCCTCCCTCCTTCTTTCCCTTCTTCCCTTCTTTACTTTCCTTGCCCCCCTTCCTTCTTTCCCCTCACCCATCCTTCCCTTCCTCTGTCTCTCCCTCTTCCATCCTTTTCCTAGCTTCCCCTCCTTTCCTCCCTCCTTCCTCTCTCCTTTGTTCCCCTCTTCCCTCCCTCCCTTTCTTTTTCTTTACTTCCTCCCTCCCTCTTTCCCCCTTATTTCTCTTCTTCTCTTCCTTCCTTCCCTCCATTTACTTTTTCTTGTTCCCTTCCTTCCTTCCTTCTCCTCACCCATCCTTCCCCTCCATCCCTCCCTCTTCCATCCTTTTCCTAGCTTCCCCTACTTTCCTTCCTTCCTCCACCCCTCCCTTCCTCCTTCCTCTCTCCTTCTTTCCCCTCTTCCTTCCCTCCCTTTCTTTTCCTTGCTCCCCTTTACTTCCTCCCTCCCTCTTTCCCCCTTACTTCTCTTCTTCTCTTCCTTCCTTCCCTCCATTCTTTACTTTTCCTTGTTCCTCCTTCCTTCCTTCCTTCCTTCCTTCTCACCCATCCTTCCCGTCCTCCATCCCTCCCTCTTCCATCCTTTTCCTTGCTCCTCCTTCTTTCCTTCCTTCCTCTTTTCTTTCCTTCCTCCATCCCCCCTTTCCTCTCTCATTCTTTCCCCTCTTCCCTCCCTCCCTTTTTTCCTTTCTCCCCTTTACTTCCTTCCTCCTTTCATCCCTCCCTCTTTCCCCCCTTTCTTCTCTTCTCCCCTTTCTTCCTCCTTCCTTCCTCTCCTCCCTCCTTCTTTCCTTCCTTCTCTGACCATTCTATTTCTAAAAGTAGCAAATCCTCAAGCCACCATGTTAAATTCCTTGCCTGGGTTCCATTTACCGTATTTATTGTTGAGAGACCGATGGTGGCCTCAATGATACAAAATTTAAGAAGGAAGTTTGATCCCGGAGGTCAAAGTAACCGGGAGCAGAGAAGCATTAACAATCCGCTCAAGAGACAAACAGTTTGTGGCCCATCCAGGTCAAAAAATTGAGAGAAGAAAACAACAAATGTGAACTAAACCAATGTTAGCTTAGTTGGCCGAGAAGAACTTTGATAGGCAGGAAGTTTAATCGGGTGGTTGAATTCTTGACTGAGCTGCCAGAGAGTCATTGTGCCACTCAGCCCCATTTAGAATAGAATAGAATAGCAGAGTTGGAAGGGACCTTGGAGGTCTTCTAGTCCAACCCCCTGCTTAGGCAGGAAACTCTACACCACTTCAGACAAATGGTTATCCAGCATCTTCTTAAAGGCTTCCAGTGTTGGGGCATTCACAACTTCTGGAGGCAACTTCTGTTCCACTGGTTAATTGTTCTAACTGTCAGGAAATTTCTCCTCAGTTTTAAGTTGCTTCTCTCCTTGATTAGCTTCCACCCATTGCTTCTTGTTCTACCCTCAGGTGCCTTGGAGAATAGTTTGACTCCCTTCTCTTTGGGGCAACCCCTGAGGTATTGGAAGACTGCTATCATGTCTCCCCTGGTCCTTCTTTTCATCAAATTAGACATACCCAATTCTTGCAACCGTTCCTCATATGTTTTAGCCTCCAGTCCCCTAATCCTCTTTGTTGCTCTTCTCTGCACTCTTTCTAGAGTCTCCACATCTTTTCTACATCGTGGCGAGCAAAACTTCATGCAAATATTCCAAGTGTGGCCTTACCAAGGCATTATAAAGTGGTATTAACACTTGATGTGATCTTGATTCTCTCCCTCTGTTGATGCAGCCTAGAACTGTGTTGGCTTTTTTGGAAGCTGCTGCACACGGCCGGCTCCTATTTAAATGCTTGTCCACTTGGACTCCAAGATCCCTCTCAGAATTACTACTATTGAGGAAGGTACCACCTATACTGTACCTGTGCATTTCGTTTTTCTTGCTTAAATGTAGAACCTGACTCTTTTCACCCTTGAATTTCATTTTGTTTCATTTCATTTTCAACCTTCTCTATTGGGAAAAGAACGTGCAACATTGCATTTTGATTTTGGAACCATCCAGATAATGTGTGAAAATTTTCGCAAGTCCCAACAGAATGATTTGATGAGATCTTTAGCGAATCGGTGCATTTCTTCCAGGTTTTGCTGAGCCCCACTGCTTCACAGTAATCCAGCCTCGGTCTCACATGGAGCTTGCTAACAAAAATGTCCTTGTATGACTCACAAGGCAAGTAGTACTGTACCGATGGGAGATAATATTTGCCACTCAGGAATGAACCATGGGCATCTCTAAACTTGGTGGTTTTCTTGCAGACGTTTCATGACCCATCTAGGGAATATCATTAAAAGCAGCTGCAAGACTGCAAGAAAACAGCCAGGCTCAGAGAGTTACCAAGGACTCCACAGAAAGAGAAATCCAGATAAGCATGGATTAACACCAGACAAATAATCAAGGAGGAAACAGTATCCTAATGAAGGAATTGGGGGGGGGGGCATATTTCCAAAAACACTACCAGGGCAAACCACTTGTATATAAATAGAGGTTAGCCTCTGCTCTCTTCTAGCACTGATGATGTTACCCAGTTGGTTCATGAAATGCTTGCAAGAAAACAAGCAAGCTCAGAGAGCACCAAGGACCAACAAATAAAGTTGTGTTTAGAAGCACCCTCCCTCCGTTCCCACCCTCCCTCCCTCCCTTCCTTTCCACCTTCACATTTTCCTTCCTTCTCCCTCCCTCCTTCCCTCTCTCCCAACTGTTATTCTATAATTCTGTAACAATCTCCTGCTTGAGCAGGGGGCTGGACTAGAAGACCTCCAAGGTCCCTTCCAACTTTGTTACTCTGTAATTCTGTAACAATCTCCTGCTTGAGCAGGGGGTTGCACTAGAAGACCTCTAAGGTCCCTTCCAAGTCTGTTATTCTGTAATTCTGTAAGGGCCTCCTGCTTCAGCAGGGGGCTGGACTAGAAGACCTCCAAGGTCCCTTCCAACTCTGTTATTCTGTAATTCTGTAAGGGCCTCCTGCTTGAGCAGGGGCTGGACTAGAAGACCTCCAAGGTACCTTCCAACTTTTGTTATTCTGTAAAGGTCTCCTGCTTGAACAGGGGTTGGACTAGAAGACCTTCAAGGTCCCTTCCAACTCTGTTATTCTGTAATTCTGTAAGGGTCTCCTGCTTCAGCAGGGGGCTGGACTAGAAGACCTCCAAGGTCCCTTCCAACTCTGTCATTGTGTTATTCTCATGGGATCACTTATGGTACAACTACGGTATCATCAGAACCCCCCCCCCCCAAGCTTACATCCTTTGTCAAGGGTGGTGGGATGGAAATCTCCTATATACTGTAACAAGGTAGCCACGGTGTTATTTACACTTGAAAGAATCTATTCTAACCTCTTCAGGGATGCTAAGGATCTACGGATGACTCAGAAGTCATAAGATACAGGATTTGGTTGTTTACAGCCGACAAAATGCCACCTTTGCATCCAAGGAGGGCCTGCCCGACTGGGAACAGTGCTTAAGAAGGTGGCAAAAGCCACGGAAGGTTTCCCACAAGGAAGAAAAAACAAATCCACCATTATAAATCGCCATTATTCTTCCCATCCTATGCCTGAAGAAGTCTGGGAAACTGCAGAGAACTTGATGCAAAAGTCAGGCCTAAGACCGAAAGATTTCGGGGTGTCCGAGGCAAGGAGAGAGAAAAAAAATATTCTTTAAAATGCCACACCAATTCCCAACGAAGTCATCGCCTTTTTAAACGCATCTTCTTCACGCCCCTTTGAAGGAATCTAAAGGCTGGAGAACATCTACCAATGACCTTGGATGGAGAAAGGGAGAATAAGGCCAGAAGGACAAATTTGGCCGGCTCGCCCTCATTTTAAGAGACTGCAGCAATGACCCCAAAATGCTTTTTTTTTTCCCCAGCCCAATTTCAGGAGAATCTCTGGCCTGTTGGAAACCCTGCTTGTCCTTGCATTGCGGCCTGTTTTACAAGCCATGTAAGCTAAACCAAGATACCCCTGGATGCTCTAGAGAAGGACGAGGAAGGTTTCTCAGCCATCCATTCACTTTTTCCAACCAGGGAAAGGTTGAACAATATATTTCTTTTCCTCATCCGGAGAGCTGTGCAAAATCTCCCCCAACCACCAGAGCTGGTTTTCCTGCTTGCAAAAAAAATCCATATTTTTAAGGTGGGGGGGCTTTCATGGACCAACTTTACATTTTTTTCTCCTGCAAAAAGCTGGCGGAAGGCATGAGTCATGCTGTGTGATCCCTGACAGCTGAATGCTCCCCCCTGCCCCCCCCCCGCTCCGGTCGACCAAACCCGGCCCTTTGCAACTTCTCCCACCCGTGCAATTTTAACCCCTTCCCCCTCAGGACCGCTGCACCGGTGCCGAGGAGGAGGGTGGCACTCACCTGAAAGAGGCCAGCTGGAAAATAGACGGCAGGGACGATGCCCCGAAGCGGACCTTGGCTTGCGGACCTCTTAGAAAGCCGGGGAGACAGAGGAAGAGAGAAGCGGAGTGGGGGGGGAAGCATGCAGCCCCACTGCAGTGCTCGTAGGAGGCGGGCCGATGCTTGCCAGATCTGTTAGCGCCCTGCCGACAGCCAAGGAAGACAAGAGAAAAGGCGGGGATGAGAGAAAGAGAGAGACGGACGCAGCTGCTGGCGGAGGGATGCAGGATGCTCTTCCTGGTTCTCCCCCCCCACCCCAGCCCTTCAGGTGCATCCTCCACTTCCCTGCTTCCTCCCCCATCACCTTCCCCCAAGAGCATCCTTAGCCAAAGGACCAACATTATGCCACCCTCACCTCCTCTGCTGTCCCCTTCCATGGTGCTGAGCTTTTGGGGAGTGGGCGGGGTGGGGGGGAGGCTTGGAGGAGAGGCAGCCGAGATGAGGTCTTCTCACTGTCTGAGGCCCAGAAGGGTGGGGGGGAGGAGGAGGAGGAGGAGGAGGGTGGCTCTGCCCAAACAGCTGCGTACTTTGCCTCCGTGACTCCTCCTTAAAGAGACCGCCATCCGCAAAGCCAGTTCCAAGCGGATTGGATTTCTCACCTCCGCTATATTTTTAAATGGGTCTGGCTCCTCACTTCCGTCCTCAGCCTTACATGGAGGAGCCCAGCAAGGGTGAAAGTGTTTTGCATCATTTTGTGTGTGTGTGTGTTTGTGTGTGTGTGTGCGCGCAAAACTTCAGTTTCTGCAGGTCTCTGGTTCCACGCATTCAGCAGCATTCAAGTCACTCGCAAAAAAATAAAAAAAATAAAATGGTTTTTAATTGGTGAATGGAACCATTTCATTGCAGTTCCCTTTTTCTTTTTTTAAATGTTTTATGGTTCAATTTTGGGGGGTTTGATTAGGAGCTGTCCAGAGCTGTTGAAGAGTTAGGCAGCATATATGTTTAGTAAATGATTATTATGATGGCTGGGGTCGCGATGGGTCGGACACGACTTCGTGACGGGCAACAAACAGCAAACTCACTTAAAGGTCTCACTTATTTTGAGCTCAATGGCAGTCGTAGTTTGAGGACTGCCTGTATTTCTGTTCCTGAGGATTATTTCTGCCTTCCCCTATTCGTTTTCTTCGTCCAAAGCTTTCCTTAGAATAACTTTATTATCATTAATCGGAAATTGGGCGAGTGGTGGGGTTGATGGGAAATAGTTGGAAGTGATATTGTCAAGGTTCGAAATAGCATCCAAAATTAAATCAGAGTCCGAGGCAAAGGATTCCTCAAAGTTCCAATTGATGAAGAGAGCCATGTTGGCACATCTGGGAAAAACCCAAATCTGAAAGCTTCCCGGTTTTCCCCACCCAGTTGAAAGTTCAAGATCTTGCCCCCACACCCACCAGCCCATCTCATGGTCCACGAAAATGGGCCCGTTTTGGGAGATCAAATCTTGTTTAAACTGGATTTTTTTCTCCTAGGTATAATACCGGAGTGGTTTAAGAAAGATACACTTTATTTAATTATACATGTACTAACTGCGACGCGCATAACTTATGCACAATATTGGAAAAAAGAAAATACACCATCAGAGCTAGATATAATCAGAAAAGTGTTGGCCTGCGCGGAAGCAGATAGCCTCACTCTTGAACTTAAAAATAAAAGGGAATCGGAATATTTTGAAGTCTGGAATAGATTTTATGACTGGTATAAGACAAAGTGACAAGACTGGAACAAACTGTATATATTGTGATTGGACAGAAGGATTGATAATGTATTAAGTAGGCTAATTGTCAATGGTTGTGACTAGCTGTATATAATGTGAATATATGGTCACTCCGACTTAAAACTGCATTGTTTTAAATGTAAAAATAATAAAAATATATTGGAAAAAAAAGAAAAGAAAATGGGCCCGTTTTTTTAAAAGGCATGAATAGCCTTTAGGGGGCTTGTAGAGTGCTCCTGGGGGGTGGAGCACCCCCGAAACAAGCCAAAAATGGCCCATTTTTCATCAAAACGGGCCCATTTTTTTGTCAAAATTTTTTTGCATGCATAGCCTTTAGGAGGCTTATAGAGTGCTCCTGGGGGCTGGGGAGGCCAAATTGAGCAAAAAACGGCCCATTTTCCGCTCATTTCTGTCCTTCCCAGCCCCCAGGAGCTCTCTGAAAGCCTCCTATAAGCTCTGCACAGCTTTGGTGAAGGGGGCGGGGATTCGGGAGGCAAAAAAAATGCTGTATTCGGTGTATAAGACACACCCAGATTTTCAGCCTCTTTTTTGAGGAAAAAAGGTGCGTCTTATATTCTGAAAAATATGGTACATAAACTATTCACTCTGTATTGCTTTTGTAATTGTAATCATTTTATTTTTATAATTGTTTTTATATCTCTACTTTTTTATTATATTGTAAGCTGTCCAGTCACCTCAAACTGTGTGATGCGAAGCATATAAATTAGACAGACAGACAAGACGGATGGATAATCTACCTATCTATATCTATCTATCTATCTATCTATCTATCTATCTATCTATCTATCTATCTATCTATCTATCTATCTATCTATCTATATCTATCTATCTTCTATCTATCATCGATCATAGAGACAGATAGATTATTGGTTAGAAAGATAGGTATGTAGGTAGGTAGGTAGTTAGATAGATAGATGGAAGGACGGATGGGTTATCTATCTATCTATCTATCTATCTATCTATCTTTCTTTCTTTCTATCTATCTATCTATCATCAATCATAGAGACAGATAGATCATAGGTTGGATAGATAGGTTGGTAGGTAGCTAGGTAGATACATAGATAAATAGATGGAAGGATGGATGGATAATCTATCTATCTATCTATCTATCTTCTCTCTATTATCGATCATAAAGACAGATAGATCATAGGTTGGATAGAGAGGTTGGTAGCTAGCTAGCTAGGTAGATAGATAGATGGAACAATGGATGGATAATCTATCTATCTATCTATCTATCTATCTATCTATCTATCTATCTATCTATCTATCTATCTATCTATCTATCATCGATCATAGGTTGGATAGATAGGTTGGTAGGTAAGTAGATAGATAGAGGCACAGAGTTGGGTGCCTTATGAATTTAATAAAATAAAAGAAATAAAATATGTTATTTTGGAAATCGCATGATAGCTAAAACATACGATGAACGGTTGCAGGAATTGGGTCTCTCTAGTTTAATGAAAAGAAGGACTAGGGGAGACATGATAGCAGTCTTTCAATATTTGGGGGGTAGCCCCAAAGAAGAGGGAGTCAAGCTATTCTCCAAAGCACCTGAGGGTAGAACAAGAAGCAACGGATGACAACTCATCAAGGAGAGAAGCAACCTAGAACTAAGGAGGAATTTTCTAACAGTGAGAACAAGGAACCAATGGAACAACTTGCCTCCAGAAGTTCTGAATGCTCCAACACTGGAAGTTTTCAAGAAGAGGTTGGACAGCCAGGTTGATATAAGATGTCCTGCTCTAAACAGTGGATTGGACTAGAAGACCTCCAAGGTCCCTTCCAATTCTTGTTATTCTTTATTTTTGCATGCGTAACTCCTAGTAATTTGTTGAAAAGAGTTTCATTCTATGCTTCTCTAATGTTACCATTTCTAAATTCAGGGATGTCTTTTTCCTCATTGTGAGCTATTCCCTGGAGGTTTACATCACACTGCTCAGCAGTAATAACGTTCTCCTCTTTAATGTTTTATTAGATAGCTCTCTCTCAGCCTCATCACAGTGTGAATTCTCCCCTTTCCTTTACTCATTTATTAAGTACGCAGTTGTCATGCTCTTTGGAGGAAAAATAAAAGCTAATGAAATATTAGTGCATATGGATTAATGAAGGATGAAACGAGCCGATTAAGGGCGGCTAAGTGGAATGTCTCAGTATACAGGTAGCCCTTGACTTATGATGATTGGGACCACAATTAACGTTGCTAAGCGAGGAGGATGTTAAGTAAGTCACACCCAATTTTATGACCTTTTTTGCCATGGTTAAGTAAATGCAGTTATTAAGTGAATCGTGTGGCTGTTAAGCAAATCCGGCTTCTCCCATTGAGTTTTTTTGGTGGAAGCCAGCTGGGACAGTTGCAAATGTCAATCATGTGTCTCCTGGAATGCTGCAACACCCAAATTTTTAAGTGTTTACGGAAATTCTGCACTCACGATGTAAGATTGAAAACCAGGCTTGTCAGATGATGCTATAGGTTTTCTATCCTGCTCTATGGAGGGGAGAGTTGGTCTCGGACAGAAAGCCCCTTGAAGAGACCAGGAGGCTTTGAAATGTGGATTGACAGGCGGCTGTGACGTAGAAGCTGGGTTGACAAAGTCAGAAATGAGGAGGGGAGAAGCCACCTGGGAAATCATCAAATCCCATCGAAAAGCGAAAAGTTAGAATATTTCGGACCTGTGAATGCAACACCCGGAAGAATCCGGCCTCCTTCACTTCATCCTCCAGGGAAAGACTGAAGGCAGACGAGGTCCAGGCAGAAGAACATCATGGCTTCCAAATCTAAGGGATCAGTTTGGGCAAAACTCACCAGCACTTTTTTCTGCAGCTGTTGATAAAAATAGGATCAATATCAGTGGCGGATTCCAAAAATTTTCTCTATTGGTTTGGTGGGCGTGGCTAGATGGGGGTGTGTGACTGAGTGGGCGTGGCTAACTTGACATCACACACACACACACACCACGCCCACTCAATCACATGCCCCCCACCTAGCCACGCCCACAGGGAAAAGTTGGAAAATCTTTAGGATTTTTCCCTATCTAACCCCGCCCTCCCTTTACCAGTCACCCCCTTTTCCCCTCTTCCTCCCCCCCCCACCGCCTCTTTGGTTGCTTACCTTCCGCGGTAGCTGGTCCAGAGTCCGGGAGGCAGGCTGACTGGAGTTTTCGGTGACCTCCAGCCAGACGCCACTGCTGGGAAGTGGCTGGCTGGCAAAGAAGCCTCCCGGCCACTACCTCTTTTGAGAGCCGCTTTGCAAAGCAGCTCTCAAAGAGGGGGCGGCTGGCCACAGGCCGCTGAAAAGTCCTCCGGTTGGTGAAAAAGCTGCTGCTGTCACCATGTTCTTTGTGCATGCGCATCCCATTGCCTTGCAAGTCCGTTGACTGGAGGACTTTTCAAGCTCCCCCCTCTTTGAGAGCCGGTATGCAAAGCGTCGGGTTGAGCGAGCGGCAACCGGGCAGGCGGAGTAAGCAACTGAAGACAGGGGGACCAGTTCAGGGGTGTGGCCAGCTGGCCATCGCTATTAGTTTGCCAAACAGGGCAAAATTTCCGCCACTGGTTCGGCCAAACCAGTATGAACCGGCTGAATACCATCTCTGATCTCTCTCTCACTAAATATATATAAATGGCCCTCTGTGTGTGTGTGTGTTCCAGCATAACTGTGAAACTTCTCAAGCAATTTCAACCAAACACAGATGACTTACCCTCTGGAAACAAATACTGTGGGGCAGAAGACACCCCTAACACCCCTCTGGGTGTGTCTTCTGTTAAGATACAGCCTGTTGTGCCTTAAAATGGCTTCTATTGTACAGCGCTGTGGAGTTGCCATAGTAACGACTTCACAGTACTCCACAAGGGGGCTCCCTCTGGTAAATTCAACATTAGAAATTGCAGCGATGTTCATGGAAGGAGGGTTGGGATAAATAAATACCCAGGCAGCCCGGGATTATCAGCCAGTGTCCTATAAAAATAGAATCGTCAACATGATCGTCAACATCTGATGATGGATGTGGCATATGTAGAAGAATTGAAATTCTCCGTCATCCAGGTCATGGTTGTCCCAAAGGTGCTTTTTAAAGAGGCAACTTTCTTTAAGAGGCAACTACTTTTTTTGAAGACGTTGAGAAAAATCCAAGAAGCTTCTTCAGCTCTGACTTGGATGGAGGGGAATGGAAGGATTGCATCCACTCAGAGCTGAAGAAGCTTCATGGATAAGAAGTGAAACACCTTAAAAAAAAAAACACCCCAGAAAATCCAGCTGCCTCTTGAAAAAGAGACCTGAATTTTTATCCCCTCCTTGTCAGTCAACAATTCCTCTGCCCTTTACTGGCTTCCAACTTGTGAGTGTTGATCAAAGCGGGAAGACAGCAGGCCCTTCATCATCTTCTCTGCCAGCTGGAACGCTCCATTCTCCCGCCATTCTCCCTAGTAAAAAAATCTGCATTTACATATTGCAAAAAAAAAAAAAAAAGATATTGAAATAAAAGCAATTTATGGGTTATGCCTGGAAGCTCACAAAAACAGCTCGGAAATCCCTCCTGCAAAGTTGGGAAACCGCGGCTTGGTGAGATGCCGTATAAAGGGGCACCCTTGGGACTGTCGAAATAGGATGTGTTTCCTTTTAAACTGGCTGCTTTAACAGGGCCTGTGAGCCCACATATCCAATAACGAGTTTGGCGATTTTATTTCACCAGGCGGATGATGGGTCTCCATGGAGTCCTAAGAGTAACTTGGAAATTTAGGCGTTGGCTGATACCTTGCTTCTCTCGGCATGCCCGCTTCTTCTTAAAAATTGAGAGGGAAAAAGAAACTGAGGCAGGGGCGAATTGGATCCCAATAGAGCTCAGTGGTATCACGACATAATTTCCCTGGGGTGAAATTGAGCTAATTGGACTGTCCGTGTGTTTTCAGTTTAAAACAGCTTTCCGCGCTGCCAAATGGAGGCGAGTCAGTTTACTCTGGAGAGAAAGGTGCAATTTTCCTTGAATAGTCTCTCCGAAGAGTTTCAGGCAAAATATTGCTGGAAAGAAAAACCAGTTATGCTGAATCTTTGAGCAATACGTGCAAAGTCTTAAGAGCATCGGCAATTTGTTATAGAAAGAAGAGCTGAATTGGGAAAGAGGCATCTTTGTTTCCCTTCTTTTAATTAACGTTAGTCTACGTAGGCCAGTTACAAAGGCCCAGGCAATTCTGTTTTGCTTTGGTTTATTGAACGTATCCTGCATTATTAAAAGATTAGGTGCATTAAAAATTATCAGCGTAGTACAGTAATGGTATCCTATTATCTTCACTACCGGTTCGGTAGGAGTGCGCATGCAGAAGGTACCTGACGATGTCTGGGTGGGTGGGCGGAGCCTTGCGCTGCCGCCACTATCGGTTTGCCCAAACCATACCACCTCTGGTGTAGTAACTAAAACAAATAACATCCCATTGGAATAGATGTAGAGCATATGGGTTACTCCTGGATTATTCTACTGTTGTAGCCCACTAGTGGCCAGCAGAGCTGGCAGCAGATTCGGACAGTGAGGAGGTTGGGGAGGAACATGGGCCAGTCTAGAGTCTGGGGAAGGTTCTGACGAGGGCTCTGTGTTGGAGGCAGAGAGGGGGCCATGCTGCCTAGGGAATTCTGGGAGTTATTTACTGCCTCCGGAGTCTGACATCAGCGAGGCAGAAGATCAACGGGAGAAAGTCTCTGGAGCCTGGGGAGGGTGAAAAAACCGTGCCAAAAGTGGGGAGGGGGGTATTGCTGGTCACACATGCATGTGCGTGGGGGTGGGTGGGTGGCACACATAGCATTATGGGCATGGCATGCTCGCGCATGACCCTCCTGCACTCCCCCCACTTTTGGCATTACTGCCTTAGGACATTGGTGTCCAAAGTTGGGAACTTTAAGATTTTAAGCCAGCATGGGGAATTCTGGGAATTGAAGTCCACAAGTGTTAAAGTTCCCAAGTTTGGACACTCCTGCCTTAGGATTTGCAGACTCTTCTTCCCTTGGAGTCCTTAAACAGAGGCTGGGCAGAATTTGGCATGGATACAGCCGCAGTTGAAGCTTGTCCCGGAGTTCTTATAATGACCAAATAAACCTTTTTCTTAAAAAACAAAACACTGTGCTTCTCTGTGGTGTTTAAGACATTTAATAAATTAAATTAAGACCACATTGTAGCCCAAAGCTTTCAAGAACAAAATAACGTACAGTGAAATCCATAGTTTAAACCAGCATGTATAAATTATCGTAATTAGACATTAGCTTAAAAACCTTTCCACATTATTTTGTCATATTCTTACTCCCACCCATCGCTTTCTGCTGGGCAAGTTATTTTATTTTATCATTTCATCCTTCTTAGACAAGAAGAAAAGAGCCAGCTAGGAGATTCAGATAAGGTCCAAGATGAAGGGAAGGGAAGAACTGGCCCCCCCACACCTCTATTATTTTTGGCTTGAATAAGTGGAACTTTGGAGACAGCATCCTTGCTCCATACCTACCCCTTGCAGGGAATGCCAGAAAGCAGGCAACTCAGCAAATAAGCTTGAAGAACCAAAAATGAGCAAATTAAACGCGAAGAAACAAGTAGTCCCTGTAACTTTTAATACTGGTTAAAAACTATCCTTTTCTTAACTTTCAGCTTGACTGCTAGGCAGGCTACTTACAAGACAGCTTACTCATTGCTAGTTGTCTCTACTTGACTCGGAGAAGGAAGGGATGCTGGCATTTGCTTAAAGTTCAGTTTCCAATCTGTGTTTCGAATGGGTTTTCTTTGGTCTTCAGAGAGTACGAAACCTGGGTCCCGCAGTCACTATAATGTCGGCGTAAGGAGCTGACTGGGCCAGCTCAATCGCTCGTTGTTTCTGGAGAACCAGCAAGCTGTAGAAGTTCTCTGCCACCTCTTTCTTGTTCTGGTCCTTGCAGAGGGAGAGAAAGCTGAAGGACTTTGCACCTTGCTGTTCGAAGTGCTGCGGGGGAGAACGAACGAACGGAATAACTGAGATGGGTGTGTATTAAGAGCGGAGGCTAATTCTGCATCTGAAGGAGGCAATAAGCAGCTTTAGGAGAGAGGCTGTGTTCCTTTGGCAGTTCGTACAGACCAAGAACGGGCAATAGGAAAATGGGATAGAGAGTGTAAGATGGAAGAAGAAATGTGCAGAATTGGAAACCAAGCCCTATATTGTCAAGCATGTAGGCACAAGGGGCAATCCACTGACTAAATCCACTCCCACCCTCTTGTCCTCCCGGAATGACCCGAAGTCCTGGCTCTGCCAACTGATTTAGAGCCCAGAGGGGGATGTTCCATTCTGAAGGTGGTTCATAGATTTGATGGTCCATCCCCATCCTGGTTATGGCCCACTCTGCTCTCCATTGGAATGTTTTAATTTGTAACGCTTCATGTTTTAATATTTTTGTCCTAATTGTATTAGGGTATGGGGCTTCTTATATACACAGGTTGTGCTAGACTTACGACCACAATGGGGCCCAGAATTTATGTTGTTAAGCAAGACAGTTGTTAAGTGACTTTTGCCCCATTGCATGGCCTTTTTTGGCCACAGTTGGTTAAGTGAATCACTGCTTTTGTTAAGTTAGCAACATGGTTGTGAAGGTTTCGACTTTGCTTGTCAAAAGGACACAAAAGGTGACTGCATGATCCCTGGGAAACTGCCATAAACCAAGGTACCGTATTTTTCAGAGTATAAGACGCACCGAGGTTTTGAAGAGGATTTTTAAAAAAAAAAAGTTTTTGCACTCTCCAAACCTCCCAAAACCAGCTCGTTTTCTATGAAAACAGGCCTGTTTTTTTAAAAAAGGGCATAAATAGCCTTTAGGAGGCTTGTAGAGTGCTCCTGGGGGGGTGGGTGGAAGGGGGCAAAAAATGAGCAAAAAACAGCCCATTTTTCACAAAAATGGGCCCATTTTTCATCAAAAAAGGGCATGGAAGCTTATAGAGTGCTGCTGGGGGCTGGAGGGGGGCAAAAAGTGGGGCATTTTTGCTCATTTCTGCCCTCCCCAGCCCCCAGGAGCATTCTGAAAGCTTCCTAGAGGCTCTGCACAGCCATTTTGGTGAAGGGGCGGAGTTTCGGCAGGCAAAAAATGCTGTATTCAGTGTATAAGACGCACCCAGATTTTCAGTCTCTTTTTTGAGGGAAAAAGGTGTGTCTTATACTCTGAAAAATACCGTCGTTACCAAGCCTTCAACCACAATCACATGACCATGGGGATGCTGCAACAACAATTAAGCTTGAAAAACAACCATAAGCCACTCTTTTCGGTGCCTTTGTAACTTTGAACCTTCACATTCGAAGGAAAAAGTAACTTATGACAATTTTTCACGACTGTCGGAGCATCCCCATGTCACACGATCCAAATTCAGACACTTAACAATGGGATATATTTATGACATTTACAGTGTCCCAAAGTCTATTTTGGGGACTTTCTAGCAAAACAACAACATCAACAACAACAACAAACCCAATGAGGAAGCCAGATTCACTTAACACACCTGTTACTAACATAACAACTGTTGCAAGAAAGGTCACTCAACAACCATCTGGCTTAGCAGCAGAAATTTTGGACTCAATTGTGGTCGTAAGTCGAGGACTACTTGTATGAATATCTGAAGAGATCAGCAAATCTTTTCAACCGAATATTGGGGAAAGGGAAGCACAAGTCAGCTGGCATTAAGATAAATTATTCTTTTTTGCCCTTTTGATTGTCAGTTCAGAAAAAAGCAGGATAAGGATGAGTCACTGGCAGTTTAGGCATAAGAGCTGGCTAGAATTACGGCCTGGTAAAAATGATAAAGACCTTAACATGAGGTTGGATTATATTTTTAAAAGGCGCTATCTGCCATTTCATGAAGAGCTTTGGCTTGAGCCTGGGGTACAGCAAAGAGGATGATTTTACAGAAATAGAATGGCAAATCTGACAAATATCCTCTTGATTTCAAGGAACAGATTCGGGCTGTGCATCTGGTTGGTTTTTTTTTTTTTTTAATTCTTTGTAGCCTAAACTGAGAAGATGAAGCAATGTGTTTTTTAGATTTAATCACATGATTAAATATCTAATGTATTTATATTAATATGTCCATCGATATTATATAGGTTTTTTCTCTCATTGTTTCTGCCTTTTCCTAACTCACATTTAATTTGCTTTAATAACTAATCAAGGAGAGAAGCAGCTTAGAACTAAGGAGAAATTTCCTGACAGAACAATTAATCAGTGGAACAACTTGCCTCTAGAAGTTGTGAATGCTCCAACACTGGAAGTTTTTCCTTTATTCTTAATCAACATATATTTGTTTTTTTTTCTGTCTGTTTTCTATATGTTACTATTATACTTTAAAAAAAAGTTTCACGTTCTTTTAAACTGCAGTTATCAGGCCATTTCAGTGATAAAATAACATATGAAGAAAAGTTTATTATGTTTGATAATATCTTACCCGGAAAGTATTTAATAGCTTTAATGTTCTCTTACTTCTTCTTTGTTCTTCATTGTCCAAATTACTTGTCAGGGATCCCTATATCGCAGATCAAAAAATTACTTATTGATAAAATTCACCTGAATGAAGATAAAAGGCAGCATAAAAAATAAAGAATAGACATAGCTCATATATGACTTCCCAAGCCTTGTCACCATCCTTTCTAGGAAATTTCACTATGAACATTTGTTCTACTTAATTGATTTGGCAAACCAGACCACATAACTAAATTTTCTATGCTTTAATAAAGTTGATTAAATGTATCAGCAAAACTGTCCATAGAACACAGAACTATCAGAGGTGTTATTTAATTTTTTAAATTATATTTGATTATTCTTAAAGGACTTTTTTTTATAAAAAAAAATGAAATAACTTACAAACATAATAGCAATAGCAATAGCAGTAGACTTATATACCGCTTCATAGGCCTTTCAGGCCTCTCTAAGCGGTTTACAGAGAGTCAGCATATTGCCCCCAACAATCCGGGTCCTCATTTTACCCACCTCGGAAGGATGGAAGGCTGAGTCAACCCTGAGCCGGTGAGATTTGAACCGCTGACCTGCTGATCTAGCAGTAGCCTGCAGTGCTGCATTTAACCACTGCGCCACCTTGGCTCTCTCTTTTTTCGTCTTAGGATCCTGTTTGGTAGTCTTAGCAATATACAATATATTACACTGAATAATAATAAGAAAGCCAATCTCGGGGCTTCACCATGATACAGATCAAAGGAGTAAGGTCATGTTTCAGCAAGCAAAATAAAGCTAATGTTCCCCCCTCCCCACAATCCCCAGTTGTATCTTGATAATGAGCAAAGAATAATGCAAATCGGATTCAAATAAAAAGTACCCAATTAAAATTTTATTATTCTACTGATATTAGTCCTCCGGGATTGGGCGGCCTATAAATTCATTAAATACAATACAAATACAATACAATTGGCAGCTGAGCAAACAAACTCATAAAGTATCAGAAACATAAAATTCTCTAAGAAAACATACCCCCCAAAAGACACTTTTCCCATGGCGCCTCTTGGCCACTCTTCCTATGCTGAACTTCTCGTGTGCCCTCCTTGACCCTCAGTGACCCTTAGGCACCACTTGCTCCCTCCCCAACCTGCACCCCACACCTTACTATGAAGCCCCTCACACACACTCTTGCACCTTTGTACACACCCTGCCCCTCTCTTGTGCTCTCCTGTACATCCTTCCCCATCCTCCGCCCCACCCTCACTTCCCCCCCCCATCTAGCAGCAGTCACCTGTGGGCCTGGGTCATGCAACTTCCTATTAGCTTCCCCACTGACTTTGGTTGTGGGAAGCGATCAGGAAGTTGCATTGCCTAATGTTAGGATTGATGATACCGTGTTTCCCCCCAAAATAAGAGTGATTATTATATTAATCAATCTTATTAACAGGTCGTATTAATTTTATTAATGGGTCTTATATTAATTTTTGCTCCAAAAGACGCATTAGGGCTTATTTTCCAGTTTGGTCTTATTTTCAGGGAAATGTGGTACTAAATGCATCTGTCTGGCTGACGATCTTAACTGGGGCTTATTTGGGGGGTAGGGTTTATATTACAAGCAACCTGAAAAATCATGCTAGTTGTTATTTTTCCAGCTGGGTCTTATTTTCAGGGAAATAGGGTAGCAGCTGCACGGAGTGCTAAGCTTAGTGACGGACAGAAAGAAGGGTTAGGGAGAGGTATTTGGGTGGGGGATACTTACCCCAGTGATTTCCCTGCTGGCTTCTCCTTTTGAGTTTCTGGGGAAGCCGCAGTGGTGGGATTCAAATAATTTAACAACCGGTTCTCTGCCCTAATGATTTCTGCGAACTATCAGTTTACCAAACTGCTCAGAAAGTTAACAACTGGTTCTGCTGAAGTGCCAAATATCCAGACTGCAATCATGTGACTGCAGGGGGATGCTGGGATGGCCAGAACTCCAAGGACTGATCTTAACCACCTTTCATCTAGTGCTGTCTTCACTTCCAACGGCACTGAATGAACGGATGTAACTCGAGGACTAGCTGGAAGGGAAAGATCTTTGAAATAATTTTTTTCCCATTAAAAAAAAAAAAGAGTAGTGTAAGTAGGTTAACCCCCCTCCCCCTCCCCCAGGTCCATTGTCCAGATTCAGACTGTCCCACAAGTGCTACATGGTCACTATCCGGTAGAGAAGTTTAGACGATTGTAATCATTACATTTTGCAAGACTGCTTGCTCCTTTTCGGATTCTTGTTGTACTGAAGATAATGATGCAAGGTCATCAGACAAAGCAGGCACTTCGTTAACTGATTCCTGGTATTAAAAGAAGAGGGGGGGGGAATGGATCTGTGTCAGCTCTGCTCTGTTCTGCTCCTGTGTTTATTATTCTGCAGAAATCGAATGGTTAAAAGTCTGCATTTCTCTGCTGAATTTTGTATTTCACAAAGAGAAAGGAATCATGAGAAAATAATGGAAGGTACAAACATGACAATCCTATGGCAAACAGTTCTGTTTCAGGCAATTCTTAATTAGAAATACAGAATAGTATGAGCAGAATAGAATGAGCTGGAAGAGACCTTGGAGGTCCAACCCCCTGCTCAAGCAGGAGAACCTATACCCGTGATGGTGAGCCTTTTGGGGCTCGAGTGCCAAAAGCGGGGGGAGGGCAGGGAGGTTGTGCATGGGCGTGCCACACCCATAATGCTATGCGTACGACCCCAGCGCACATGAGCACATGACCAGTGCCCCTCCCCATTTTTGGCATGCTTTTTTCTCCCTCCCCAGGCTCCAGAGGTTTTATATGAGTCTGGGGAGGGCGAAAACAGCCCCCCCCCCAAGGCCCTCCCTGAAGCCTCTGGAGCACAAAAAACCGGCCCTATGGGCAAACCAGAAGTTCAGGAACGGACTTCCGGTTTGCTTATAGGACCGTTCCCCCCCCTCCCCCCCCCGGAGCCTTCAGGGAAGCCTCCTAAAGGCTCCGGAGGGCTAAAACTGGCCTTACGAACAAACCGGAAGTATGTTTCCGAACTTCCGGTTTGCTGGTAGGGGAGTTTTTTCACGCTCTGGAGGCTTCAAGGAAACCTCTGGAGGGCAAAAAATGGCCTCAAAAGAAGGCCGAAGTCAGCTGGCGTGCCCTGACAAATGGCTCTGCGTGCCGTCATGGACTTATACCATTTCAGAGAAATGGTTGCCCAGTCCCTTATTAAAAGTCTCCAGTGTTGGAGTGCTGGTAGATTGCTCTCATTATTAGGAAGTTTCTCCTTAATTCCAGGTTGATGCTCTCCTTAAACAGTTTCTTGTCTTTCCTTCATGTTCTTTGGAAAATAAGTTGACCCCCTCTTTTTTGCGGAAACCCCTCAAACACTGAAACGCTCAACATGGGGCTGCCCTTGAAGAGTGTTCGAAGACTTCAGTTAGTCCAGAACGCAGCCGCGCGAGCGATTGTGGGTGCACCCAGGTACACCCACGTCACACCTATCCTCCGCGAGCTGCACTGGCTACCCATTAGTCTCCGGATCCACTTTAAGGTGCTGGTCGCTACCTATAAAGCCCTACATGGCATCGGACCTGGGTACCTGAGAGACCAAATAAATAAATAAATAAATAATACTGCTATTATGTCACCCCAACTCTTCTTCTCTTTAGACTAGCCAAAACCAAATCCTGCAGCCACTCTTTTGACTGAGTCCCCCACCCCCGCCCCTAAAAATTCTCCTTCAGTATATGGAGAGTGTTGAACTGAAGCTATAAAATCCCCATTCAACTGGAGAGCTTATCACCTCACTGGATAATTTGAGATCAAACTTTATCTTTTAATCCAACCAGAGAATTAACATCATGATAAAACGGGTCTGAAAGAGACATATAATCATTCCTGGAGGCAAATCAGGATATAAATCCCATTTATTTGGGCATTTGTGAATGAAATCATATCTCCATAATATCCGTAATATTTATGAACTCTGTCTCTTTACAAAATTTACATTTTAACTGTGGCTCAAACTTGTTATGAATTTTAATGCTGTTAAGTCATCATGAATTATGCTTTGATATGGGAAAAGCTAGAAATAGATTCTTTAATAAGTAAATATAAATAACTGCTCAATTAAGTGACAGTCTTTAGATAAGCTTGGGATCTCTAAAAGTTAAGTAGAGAAGGATTTGGCTAATATTTGTAAAAATACTAACCAAATAGGAATAAATAGGAACCAAATAGGAACAAAGTTTGGAAAGTGAAAAATGTATCCGTCTCATTCCTGTTCAAGAGTGTGATGGGATTTTAGACTTGATGTTAAATATTAACATTTTATAAAGTTTAGGAGGATTAAACTGTAATTTGTCAACTTTGTAAGAAGTCCAGTTTACCCATTTTGATGGAAATTGCCTAAAAATATTAAAGCTTAATTTGTTCTGAAAGTACTTACCATAGTTTTAAAAACTGTATTGTCATCCCTTTCATTTCTGCTACTTTGTAACACAGATTCTTTTGGGGGATAATTTATGTCCTGCTGTATATTTAAGCTTTCTGCTATTGATAGGTCTATATTGATAATAAGAGAAAGTAGTTAATTCTTGTCCAATGTACTTACCAATTAATTGCCATTACCAATAAATACCGTGTTTCCCCAAAAATAAGACAAGGTCTTATTTTCTTTTGACCCCTGAAATAAGCACTTGGCCTTATTTTCGGGGAGGTCTTATTATTTTTGAGGTGCAGGAGGCAGCAAGCGTGGTCACCTCATGACTGCTACTGTATTACAATATTTTTGGGGAGGGATTATTTTGTGGGGAGGGATTATTTTAGTGCATGCGCTCAAAGGCTCGATTGGGCTTATTATCCAGGGAAGTCTTATTTTCAGGAAACAGGGTAATCATTTGCATATAATCTCAGCTTATACTATTTAAATTTTGAAATTTCCAATGTGTCCAGATTGCAGTTCACCATATTCTAGTCAAACATTTAAGATTTTTTTTTTCACGAAGCAATGAAGTGCCCCTTCTGAAGTCTTTATTCCCATCGTGTTTACCAGATAGAAGAGGATGTAAAACAAATGCAGCAAAAACGTAGAGAAGAATGTGAATGATTTAAATTTAATAACTACTACAATGTTACCCATAATCTAGCTCCCCCTCCCTTCTCCTGGTACTACTTCAAGATATGTTTCGTTTAAAAAAAAAAACACTTCTTCAATCTTTTCTTCTGAAATTATCCATAGTTGTAGTTTTATCTTCTTTAGGTAAACATTATCCCCCTGGCCATTTTGGGATTTTTTATTCATATTGGCTTGGCAGATTTGATTATATTCCTGTACTCCTTAACATGCTCTTAAAACTGATCTAAACTGAAGTAAAGGTTGATGGATCCTATTTTTCTAAATATAAGCATTATTTTGCCTTAAAAATGGATGCAAATATTTGAATTAACATAAAAGATGTAACCTTTGCTACGGATAGTCCTCGATTTAGGACAGAACAGACAGTGACTGTTTGAAGTAACAATCTATTTGAAAAAGAGAACTAATGACCCAAATTCACAATTCTGATTGTTGCTCCTCCTCCTCATGGTCATGTGACCAAACTTTGGAAGCTTGGTCACACAGTCGCATTCATGACTGTTTGCAATATCTGCAGTCACTTGACAGCATTTTATGACAGGTTTGTGGAAAACTGGTGCTTACTTCCTGTTTTTGGCAAAACCGAGCCCATAGCAAACAGTGGGCTTACATTTATGACTGCTATGGTTGCTTAAAAAACTGCAAAAAAAAGAGGGGAGGGGGAGAGAGGGAGGGGAGGAGAGAGGGAGGAAATACACTAGCACTTAGACTTATATACCGCTTCACAATGCTTCACAACCCTCTCTAAGCGGTTTACAGAATCAACCTCTTGATCCCAGCAATCTGGGTTCTCATTTTACCGACCTCAGAAGGACAGAAGGCTGAGTCGACCTTGAATGGTGATGATCGAACTTCAGACTGTGGGCAGAATTAGCTGCAATACTGTATTCTGAGAGAGGAGAGAGAGAGAGGGAGGGAGGGGGGAGAGAGAGGGGGGAGAGAGAGAAACAGTGAGTCAGTGAGAGAAACAGTGTGAGACAGAGAGATAGACACACAGAGATAGACCCAGAGAGAGAGAGAGGGAGGGAGGAGGAGGCAGGGAGGGAGAGAGAGAGAGAGAAACAGTGAGAGTGAGTGAGAGAAACAGTGAGAGACAGAGATACACACACAGAGATAGACAGATAGAGGGAAGGAGGGAGGGAGAGAGAGAAACAGTTGAGTGAGTGAGAGAAACAGTGCGAGACAGAGAGATAGACACACACAGAGAGAAAGAGGGAGGGAGGCATGGAGAGAGGGAGAGAGAGAGAGAAACACTGAGAGTGAGTGAGAGAAACAGTGTGAGACAGAGAGATAGACACACCGAGACACAGAGAGAGGGAGGGAGGGAGGGAGGGAGGGAGGAAGGGAGGGAGAGAAACAGTGAGAGTGAGTGAAACAGTGAGAGACAGAGATAGACAAACAGAGATAGACAGATAGAGAGAGGAAGGGAGGGAGGGAGAGAAACAGTTGAGTGAGTGAGAGAAACAGTGCGAGACAGAGAGATAGACACACAGAGATAGACAGAGAGAGAAAGGGAGGGAGAGAGAGTGAGAGAAACAGTGCGAGACAGAGAGATAGACACACAGAGATAGACAGAGAGAGAAAGGGAGGGAGAGAGAGAGAGAGAAACAGTGAGAGACAGAGAGATAGACACACAGATAGACAGAGAGAGGGAGAGAGTGAAGGAGAGAGAGAGAGAGAGAGGGAGGGAGGGAGAGAGAGAGAGAGAGGGAGAGAGAGAGGGAGAAGACATAGATAGATAGCCATAGCACTATATACTGCTTCCCGGTGCTTCATAGCCTCTCTAAGCGGTTTACAGAGTCAGCCTCTTGCCCCCAACAAACTGGGTCCTCATTTTACCCACCTTGGAAGGATGGGAGGCTGAGTTAACCTTGATCCCTGTGAAGACTGAACATAAATCATAATTATGGTTTATGATCATAATAGGCAGTCATAACTCGAGAACTGTGAATTTGAGGACTTTCTGCTTTAGATACCTATTCTTTGGCTCTGCGACACTGCAATGAATGCAGCGCCATCCTTCATATACAAGCGAGGAGACCAGAGGTGAGAATGCAGATGGAAGCCATAGATAGATAGATAGATAGATAGATAGATAGATAGATAGATAGATAGATAGATAGATAGATGTATATATATATATATATATATATAGATAGATAGATAGATAGATAGATAGATAGATAGATAGATAGATAGATAGATAGATAGATAGATAGATAGATTGATTTGGGTTCAAGCTCTGCTTCAGTGATCGCGGTCACTTTGAAGATTTTGGATAAATGTTTCTCACTCAGCCCAATCAACCACACAGTTTGCAGCGAGTAGAAAACTCAGGGGAACACTGGAAAATTATTTTAAGATCTCAAGGAAAAGGTAGGCAATTAAAGGTAGTCCTCGACTTACAACCATTTATTCAGTGACTGTTTGAAATTACCACGACACTGAAAAAAGCAACTTATGCCACTTACAACTACTGCAGCATCCCCAGGGTCACGTGATCAAAATTCAAACACTTGGCAACTGACTTCTCTTTATGACGGGAGCAATGTCCCAGGCTCATGCGACCCCCTTTTGCGACCTTCTGACAAGCAAAGTCAGTGGGGAAGCCAGATTCACTTAACAGCCATGTTACTAATTTAACAACTGCAGTGATTCGCTTAATAAGAAAGATTATAGAACGGAGCAAAACTCACTGAACAAATGTCTCGTTCAGCAACGGAAATTTTAGGCTCAGTTTGGGGTCATAAGTCCAGGTCTACCTGTAATTATATTAAAGAATTGTAAGGGCAAAAAAGTCTAGAGTCCTGCCTTGGGCAGTCTGTAGTTTGCTTCTTTCGTCAGTCTTTTCTTGCCATTTTGTTCTTCTGGTCTTGAGACATTTTGCAAAGAGCTGCAAAAAAACCCCACAAATTAACTGGAGGTAATTTGATACATCTTACATTGCTGCAGAGAGCTTCCTACGGCTACCAAGCAATGTTTAATTCATAATTAAATATAACGTCTAGGTACATAGCTGCCGAGCTACTTCAAATGTGAGCCTTCACGTAAACTGTAATCTGCCTTTTAATCTTGCCAAGAAGCTCTTTATTGCTCTACAAAGTGATCCCTCTGTTCAGCCCGGATCAATTTAGAAAACAGTTTTGCCCCGGGAATCTATCAATTAGGTTTCATTATCGTTGCTGCTGGATTATAACCATTGACTACGCTGGAAAAAGCACATCAAGTGCCAAGACTATGCTGAAACAGGAAGGGGAAAAAAATAGCCAATCATCTCCTGGCATGCAAACATGGCATCATTTGCAAAAAGGACTATACAGGAAGACCCTAATTTACAACAGTTCATTTAGCGACCATTTGAAAGGACAAGGCCACTGAAAAAAATCCACTGATAACCATTTTTTACACTTACGACCGTTACAGCATCCCCCATGGTCAGGTGAGGAAAATTCAGATGCTTGGCTATTGATTCATATTTGTGGCAGTGTCCCGGGGGGAGGGGGGGTGATCCCCTTTAATGGCCTTCTGACGAGCAAAGTCAGTGGGGAAGCCAGATGTACTTAATGACCACGTGACTAACTTAACAACTGCAGTGATTGACTTAACAATAGTGGCAAGAAAAATCGTAAAATGGGGTAAAAATTCACAAGAGTTGCCTTGCTTAGCAACAGAGATTTTGTACTCAGTTTTGCTTGCAAGCTGAGGACTACCTACATTTTAATTGTTCAGTCATGGAGGTTTCCTGGGACAGCGGTTACTGGTGGTCCGTGAGAAAATTTTGGTGGTCCGCAGAAAAATCCTTGCATTTTTTTTATATTGCACTAAATCAGGGAGCCTCAAACTACGGCCCCAGAATTCCATAATTCAGTATGGCTGGCTGGGGAATTCTGGGACTTGAAATCCACAAGTCTTAAAATTGCCATGGTTGGAGACCCTTGATATAATGGATGAATACTAACTAAATACTAAATTGCCATGTTCAGGACATGCCTGAATTAGACATCACTTTCTTAGCAGAGGCCAAATATTTGGCAGTAGTTCAAGGACATAAAATGGTGGTGTGTAAGATTAAAGGCCTGTGTCATTTTCCCACAATATCCGATTAGATCTGATTAGATGCCCAGGAAACCCCATAAGTAACTCTTAAGAACTCACTCTTAATTTTGACTCCCCTGTAACAGAAGAGTCATTCTGATGTAGCGGTTAAGGAATCAGGGCTAAAAACTGGGTGACACTGAGTTCTAGTCCTGCCTTAGATATAAAGCCACCTGGGTGATCTTGGGCCAGTCTCTTTCTCTCAGCCCTAGGAAGGAGGCAATGGCAAACTACGTTGGAAAAACGTTTTCAAAACCCTGCAGGAACTTGTTCAGGCAGTCACCAGGAGTCAAAAATAGTGTTGAATGCATAAAAGAACCAAACAGCTATCATTATGAGAAACTGTTCACTGGGTCTTCTCCCCCTTCCTTCCACCCATCATTTAAATCTATGACACCATCTAGCATGTAAGACCCTAAAATTGTTACCCTCTGCAGATCTTCACTAAAGGTAGGTTGGGTGGGTCTGGTCATAAGTTTGTCTACACTGCCCAACTCTTGCAAAACCATCAGCTTTCTGGTTGGAGGTGCGATGTGCAACGTGGCTAGCGTATCCTCGTAACTTGTCAGCTGCTTTTGCATGGCGGCTCTGCTGAGCTGCTTCACCGTGTCAACTAGTAACTTCCTTTTCCTTTTGCTTCTTTGTTTCTTTAGGAGAGCTACATAACAAGAGACATACACAAAGGACACGTTACGTACCAACCAGGGAATGCTAAGCAGATAATAATCACATTGTACTACTAATCCATATTTAGGTTTCCAGGGCTAGTAAAATGTCGGTATTGCAAAAAACCTTCCACTTTTTTTTTCCACATACATATACATATATTTATTTCGTCCAGGACAAAGTGTGGTCCGCCAGCTGCCAGCAGAGCAGATGAGGAGGAGATTGGGGCCAGTTCTGGGAACACTCTGATGGATATTCAACATCGGACGCAGAGATAGAGCCAGGGCCCATCTGACATTGCCCAGCTGCCAGAGAGGCAGCTGCCTTTGGAGGCTGATATGAGTGAGGAGGAAGAACAGCTGTTCCAGATGCAAGTATGCGCAGAGCTGTTAGGAGAGGAGAACAATGGAGGGCAAGGAGTCGACTCGGGAAGGAAGGCACATCTGAAGACTGAATGACTCCTCCCTGGCTGGGGAATAAATAGAAGGAAAGGGGAGCAACTGGACTTTCTGTTTTTTTCTTTGAAGATGCTTCACTTCTCATCCAAGAAGCTTCTTCAGTTCTGGCAGGATGGTAGGGAATGGAAGGATTTATATTCCTTGCAGACATCTGAGATGCCTGCACCCTTTTGCACCCTTTTCTCTAGAAGATTCAGCAGTCCATCTGCATTTGAAAGACACAGGGCACTCTTTTAAAAACAGCAAAGTCCACATTTTTGACAGCGTGGATCGCTGGTTTGAAAGAGGCCATTTATGACAAAATTGAACAGCCCTCTCTCAACAGAGGGGGAAGGATATGACATCATCTCTCTCCAGTCTACAACACAGTCCTTTCAACAGTTCCAAGAAGACGCCACACCATTTGCACCACTCAGGTGACCAATGAGGACACAGATAAACCTCCAAGTGGCCTCAACGTCTCTCTAAAAAGCGTGCAAATGACCAGATGTCTGCAAGGAATATAAATCTTTCCATCCTTTGCCATCCAGTCAGAGATTAAGAAGCTTCTTGGATGAGAGGTGAAATTTCTTCAAAGAAAAACCAGAAAGTCCAGATGCCTCTTGAAAAAGCATCTTCTAGCTGCCTCTTCAAAAACATATGGGACAGCCATGACCTGGATGACTGAGAATCTCCATAGATACTTTGGTCTAAGGTGTTAGGGTTAGGGGTTGATAAAGGAGGGGAAATGTCTGTTAGCTTATCAAAGTTCTGATACGCCCTTTAACAATAAAATAGATTCCCATGTCTCTTTCTTCAGCGGGCTTACTTTAGGAGCTGAAAAGTGGAGAATTAGGTTTAGATTTACTATTGTAAGTAATTATATTTTCTTTTGAACTGTGTTTTGTATGTAAGTTCTGTAAGCTGCTTAGAATTTGGTTACGGGCAGTAGGCAAATCCTGTGAATAAATAAACAAGTGAATGAATGTAACGCAATGAAGACAATCCTTTTTAGAAAATAAAGAAGACTAACAGATGACCACTTCTATTGAAAAAAAAAATGTTTCCAGTGAAATGCTTTTCTGAATTTGTCATCACTTCCATATTGCATTTTTATTCCAGATAGAAACAAACAATTCTAACCTGGAGCGACAATAGGATAAAGAACAAATCCATCTTCCTCATTGCACAATAAGGTTTGTTCATTACGTTGATGATTTCTTGTTCCATGTTTAGATGCAGACAGGTCTGGATCCAAAGTAGCTTCTGCTGATTCAGACAATCACAGCATTAGTAGTATTATTTAGGTCACTGAGCCAAATTTCTGCTCAGCGAGAGAATTCAGTGGAGCTCACCTTTAGGTTAAGCCTGCTTGGGACATCTATCTATCTATCTATCTATCTATCTATCTATCTATCTATCTATCTATCTATCTATCTATCTATCCATCTATCCATCCATCCATCCATCCATCCATCCATCCATCCATCCATCCATCCATCCACCCACCCACCCATCCTGCGAGAAGACTCCTGCGAGTCCCTTGGACTGCAAGGTCATCCAACCAGTCAGTCCTAGAGGAGATCCACCCTGGCTGCTCTTTAGAAGGCCAGATCCTGAAGAGGAAACTCAAAGACTTTGGCCACCTAATGAGAAGGAAGGACTCCCTGGAGACGAGCCTCATGCTGGGAACGATGGAGGGCAAAAGAAGAAGGGGACAGCAGAGAAGGAGGACAGCTGGGTGGAGTCACCGAAGCAGTTGGCGTGAGCTTCAATGGACTCCAGAGGATGGTAGAGGACAGAAAGGCCTGAAGGAACATGGTCCATGGGGTCACGATGGGTCAGACACAACTAACAACAACAAGCTACAAACCCACCTTTTCTGTTATCAGTTGAATCTTCGTGGGGTAAAGGAAGTTCCTCTTCCATGTCAAATATTGCAAGGAGGCCACTCTGGTCAGTTCCAAGAACATCATCTTAAGAAAATAATTATAGTATATAATTTTTTTAAAAAACACCCTATTTTTATGTACATAGCTACATATTTTATACAGGTAGTCCTCAACTTACAACCATTCGTTTAGTGACTGTTTGAAGTTACAATGGCACTGAAAAAAAGCAATTTATGACCAGTTCTCACACTACTGTATGACTGTGGCAGCATTCCCATGATCACGTGAGCAAAATTCAGGCTCTTGACTTGGCAACTGGCATGTATTTATGACAGTTGCACTATCCCAGGTTATATGATCAACATTTGCGACCTTCCCAGCTAACTTCTGACAAGCGAAGTCAATGGGGCAAGCCAGATTCGCTTAACGACCACGACTCACTTAACATCTGCAGTGATTCGCTTAACAACCATGGCAAAAGGACATAAAATGGAACACAACTCATTTACCAACTGCCTTGCTTAGCAACAGAAATGTGGGGCTCAGTTGTGGTCGTAAGTCGAGACCAAAGTCACTAAACTTAGTGGGCAACTTATGCACATCTTAGAAAATCTATTGGTGGGCTATAGTTAGACTGGATTTTGTTCATACCTACCAATCATATCTCTTCCAGCTCCTTCATCTCCAAATCCATCATACTCTAATGCAATTTTGTCTCCAGTTAAATTCGAAGAACTGTGATCAGCCAGGAGGCTATTGGAGCTATTTATGAAACTGTCACTGAAAAAGCTAGCGTGCCTTGGAATTTCAATTTCTTCATCTGTGAGAAACATATATGAATAACTCAGCTATGTTTATATATCTCGGACGTATAAAATGCTTTGCAGCTTTTAAAAAATTGAACCCAGAACGCAACTTTTGAAAATAAAATTAAAACCTTTTGTATTTTGATTTATGAGAGAAAAAAGTTGCAACCTCACCAAAATTGCCACTGTTGAGAACATTCTGCCCATAAAATTCTGTCAATGTGATATCCTCAGTTTTGCTCTGGTGCAATGTAAAATATTCGGCAACCTCAATGGCACTATTAGAAAAGAAGAAAATAAACCAAAGGAAGGAAGAATTTTAGGAAATGCTATGTAACTGGACCGCAACTTCCTAATTCAAAAAACATATCCATATAATATTTTAATATATTTGGTCCTAGTTAAATTGTACTTCCATCGCCTTTCACTTACTACTCCATAATGGGATTAAGAAATGGTTAAGAGCACAGATTTAGCAACAAGAGCTGCTTCAGTTACTTCATTCATCTATCTTCATCCCAAAAATACAGTTCAAGAATTATAAACTAATGATGTACAGATAGTCCTTGAATTACGACCATCATTGAGCCCAACATTTCTGTTGCTAAGTGAGACATTTGTTAAGGTAGTTTTGCCCCATTTAACAACCTTTCTGGCCATAGTTGTTAAGAGAATGTTAAGTCAATCACTGCAGTGGTCACGTTAGTAACAGGGTTGTTAAGTGAATATGGCTTGGCTTGTCAGAAGGTCGCAAAAGGGGGTCACATGACAGAGCAACCTTCATAGGTACATGCCAGTTACCAAGTGTCTAAATTTTGATCATGTGACCATAGGGATGCTACAATGGTTGTAAGTGTGAAAAACGGTCATGTCACTTTTTTCAGTGCTGTTGTAACTTCAAATGGTCACTAAATGAACTGGTGCAAGTCAAGGACCACCTGTATTGTATCAGTCTATCATTATCATAAAAACATTAATCTGGACTGTCAAAAAAGTTTTAAAAAGCGCAATTAATCCCCATGAAGAATTTTTTTTAGAAAATATTGCTCTGTGCTCTTCAGAACTACAGTAAATCTAGCCTGGATAAGTAATAGCAATAGCAATAGCAGTAGACTTATATACCGCTTCATAGGCCTTTCAGGCCTCTCTAAGCGGTTTACAGAGAGTCAGCATATTGCCCCCAACAATCTGGGTCCTCATTTTACCCACCTTGGAAGGATGGAAGGCTGAGTCAACCCTGAGCCGGTGAGATTTGAACCGCTGAACTGCTGATCTATAGCAATAGCAATAGCAATAGCAGTGGACTTATATACCGCTTCATAGGCCTTTCAGGTCTCTCTAAGCGGTTTACAGAGAGTCAGCATATTGCCCCCAACAATCTGGGTCCTCATTTTACCCACCTCGGAAGGATGGAAGGCTGAGTCAACCCTGAGCCGGTGAGATTTGAACCGCTGACCTGCTGATCTAGCAGTAGCCTGCAGTGCTGCATTTAACCACTGCGCCACCTTGGCTCTGGACTGAAGTGGACTGAAAACAGAGAAGTGATCCCTTACAATCCAGTTATTAGATATTTATTTCTAAATATCTATTTAGAAAATAGAGTTGTTTGATATTTCAGGATGCTGAGAGGAAGGGAAATGGGAGCAGAATACTAAGTGGCACTGAGAAAAGCCGTATTAAAGTGATAAAGTATAGATATATAGAACTGTGGATTTGCCAGGCAAGGAGAGACAGTTGTTCAAATTTGTCATCATAAATTTATAAGGGAGAAGGAACTATAGGGCAGTACAGGTAGTGTGCATATGATCACAACTGAGCCCCAAATTTTTCTTGTTCAATGAATTTTGCCCTATTTTACAAACTTTCTTGCCACAGTTGTTAATTGAATCACTGCAGTAGTTGTTAGTAACACAATTGTTAAGTGAATCTGGCTTCCCCATTGACTTTGCTTGTCAGAAGATGGCAAAAGGCGAATACATGACCCCAGGACACTGCAACCGTCGTTAAGTATGTTAAGTATCTAATCACATGACAATGCAATCACATGCTGCAATGATCAAAATTGTGAAAAACAGTCATGTCACTTTTTTCAGTGCCGTTGTTAACTTTTGAGTGGTGACTAAATGAACGGTTATAGGTCAAGGACTACCCGTAGCAGAGAAAGAGGATTGTGGTTTTGTTCCTTCACATGTAATTGTGTAGAAGCACGCATGTTTTCTATTGTAAAGTTTTGAGTGATTCACCCTCCCTGAGAAATGGGACTTCAGAGGGAATCGACTCCCTTTTCACTTGTTCTATATTTAGCAATAAACAACTGTTGGGAAATATTTACTTCGTGTCTGGAAGTTGACTGTCAAAATCATAAAATTCTTCAGGCAGTGTGATGGCATCATAATTTGCCTCAGAATTTCCTTTTGGAAGATCAACAAGCCCTAAAGAAAAATACATAGCGTAAGATTAACTGTGAGATGATGTAGCTTTATATATCCTGCAATATAAAAATGGACAAGTGTTTGAGGGCATCTAGCAAATGTACTCACATTTTAAATTTTTTTTTTTACCTAGTGATTATTAATTATATGGCAGAAAATATTACCTCATTTGTCAATTGAATGATACCATTAAATTACAAAAATATTCTGCTGCTAGGACAATTCTAGACATGACTATTCAGAAATAAGCCACATTGTAGTCTTTGGAATTTACTTCTAGTTTTGTTTTTAGAATTGCAATCTCTACACGAAGTAGTTTATGATCCACTACTTGTCTGAAATAGTATAGGGTCTCCTACTTGAGCAGGGAATTGGACTAGAAGACCTCCAGGGTCCCTTCCAGCTTTATTCTGATTCTGCTCCTGAGATTGTCTTCCAAGTATCATGTCATGAATTCTGAATCCCTGTGAACCACATTCTTTGCTTTTGAAAATTAAAGCACTTTCTTTATGCTACCATTAATAAGCTGCTTGTTAATAATAAGTAGGAAGAAAAACATACCTGGTTGAAAAGTTGATTGCATTTTAAGTAGGGCTTCACTGCAGTCTGTCAAAAGATACTTGGTCTTTCTGTGATAGATCCTCACCACTCCTAGCAAAAGGTGTCCCGAGGTACGAAGAGCGATTTTAAACTGGGAGGCAAAAGTTGGTATTATTTATGGGAAAGATCGCAATAGAATTAAGAGTAATTTTGCTGGTTCTCACTTTTCTTAAAACCAGTCCCAGAGAGTAGCTAATGGTATCCAAATGGAAAGAGAGGGCACCACTTTCAGTAAATATTGAGTTAATCTTGTCGTGCTTAGGCATGAAAATCGACTGAATGACTTTGGGCCATTCACCAGGAGACTGGGAGTCCTAGTCCCGCCTTAGGCGTGAAAGCCAGATGGGTGACCTTAGGCGAATTATTCTCTCTCAGTCCACAGGTTTGTTGCTGTTGTGAGGAAAATAGGAGTATTAGGAATGTTTGCTGTCTTGAATTACTTATAAAGTAATAAAGGCAGGATGAAAATTAAATAATTAAAAATGGCTCCATTTGCAGAAGTTGAAAGGGGTAATTTAGACCAGTGGGGGTGATATTGCCCCCCAGGGGGCGATTTCATTTTTCAGGGGGCAATGGAACGAAAAGGGGCAACAGGTGTGTGTGTGTGTGTGTGTGTGTGTGTGTGTGTGTGTGAAGGAACAGAAGGGGAGCGATATGGGGGCGATGGAGCGAGAAGTTTTGAGACCTTTTTCATACAGTGAACCGCTGTATATCTCATACAAAAACATCAGATCGCTCGCTATTAGTGGATTGAACTGTTTTAAAATGTTCCTCTAGCTAGCTTCAGTACAGAACGCTGTACATATGTGAATACGCATCGCTCATCTTCATGCATGTTGTGCAGCGGCCTCTATCACTCTACCCATACAGCGGCGCGCCATTGGCCAGAATGGGCAGGGATGGAGGGGCGAGCGCTTCTTTCGAAACATCGCATGCTGAGTTGCTGTCCCCTGTGATGTCAGCTGTAATGTCAATGTAACTGTTGCAACTAGGTTTATCGACGTCCATGTGTGTTTTATAGTGTTCCAGTGCAGTCGAAAATTTAATTTGCAGTTAGTGCCTTTCATTTCAAAAACGGGCATTTCATTTTCTTGCAATTGATTTTTGTTTTCAGTGGTCATTGCAATTAAGTGTCTTGAATAAATAAGATAATAATGAAATACATGTATCACAAAGTTTGGGAATAAAGTGATGGGTGGCATCAGAATTTTTCACACCATTGAGATATGGGAAAAAGACTTGAAATAAATTATTTGCATCGATATGTCCTGATGACAATTTTAAAGAAAACAAAAAATGTGTTTGCATAAATTGAAGAATTATTTCCCTGTGTTGTGATTGAGAGGTTATGTTGGGGGAGGGGGGGCGATGATAACGTCCTCAATGGCTCAAGGGGGTGATTCTTTCAAAAAGGTTAAGAACTGATTTAGACCAATGAGTCCAAGCTCTTGTTTAGTAAAGATTCCCCTCACACATATGTGCTAATCATTCCCAGCTCTAGGGGGCGGTGCTCATCTCCATTTCAAAGCTGAAGAGCCAGCGCTGTCCAAAGACATCTCTGTGGTAATGTGGCCGGCATGACTAAATGCCAAAGTCACAGGTAGCGCTGTTACCTTCCCACCAAAGGTGGTTCCTATTTTTTCTACTTGCACTTTCACATGTTTTCGAACTGCTAGGTTGGCAGAAGCTGGGACAAGTAATGGGAGCTCACTCTGTTACATGGCACTAGGGATTGGAACTGTCAAATTGCCGACTTTTCTGATTGACAAGCTCAGTATCTTAGCCACTGAGGCACTGTGTCCCTTATTTAATACAGGAACTCAATTTACACATCCCTAACAGTTGGCTGTCTGGTGTGGATATGTATCTAGTGAAAATATATTCACCATCACTCCGGATAATTGGTTCTACTATTGAACTGCTCCTAAGGTTAGGAACTGTTTCTTGATTTTAAGCTAGAATCTGCCTTCCTGTAACTTAAAAACATTATTCTATATCTTACATACTGAGATGATAGAGTTCTTGACTTTCTTTGGTGTAACAACCCTTTTCAGTTCTGGGGTTTTATTTTTGCAAGACTAAACCTATCCAGATCTTCAAGGTCTTCCTGCAGAACTTAATTTACAATGCCACACCCAGTGCTGAGTAAAAACAGGAAACATTATTTTTGGTGACATATTATGAGAGACATACCTTAGGGGACAGTATTTTTTCAATGGTAGCTTCTAAATTGCATTCAAATATATGAGCCTTTGTGACTTTCTTATCCCAGTGAGCAGCCAGCCATATCTTGGACAAAGGCCCACGCTTATTCATAAGCAGCTGCATGTAGAACATTTTGCCAGAAATGTGTTCCTTAACTTGGCAAGCTAGAGGGAAGAAAATATTTTAAATGTTGAATACATCGGTTTTTCAAAGCTAAAATAAAAAATGGCGATCTTAATTTGAAATAAATGATTTGCAAAAAAAAAAGGGAAACCCTTTCATTTGTATTTTCATGTTTTCATGCTGGCAGGTTCTTTTAAACAAATGCATGACTTGTGTACAATTTAGACAACTGTTTACTATTGGCTACTTGTGATTAGGATACATCATCTGTATATGTTATAATCAATTTGTCTTTGTACAACATTTATGTACTGAAACAGTTTCCAAATCAAACTAATAACATTACTGAAATACATAATTAACTTTGACAAAGTGAATATATTGAAACAATGTTGCTTTCCTTGCTTCTGTTGCAAAAATAAGAAAATTGTTGTTTTCTCAATGAATTTTAGTCTATTTGAAATATAAGCGAGTCCAATTTTATTAATGTGGCAGTGAGTAGGCAAGGAACTACAGTAATCAAACATATTAGGGTGTGCAAACATTTGTTTTTAGAAACCACAAAGAAAATACACACAAGAAATGAAATATGAGATGGGACTTTTGGGAGGTTTTTTTTTTTTTTAAAGAATCTTAAAGGTACAGATGTAAGAATGGTTTGGGATGCAAGCAAAGCTTTCATGAGAAATTACTTTATATAACATAAAAGTGGATTCAAAAAGAAGAGCTACCTATTTTGGGCAAGATAAAAAGAACAAAAGAGTTAAAAGAAGTTTCCAGAGAAGACAAATATTTCTCAACATTAAGCTTCTACAGCACTTTTCTACAGAAAAAGTTGGAGCTTAGTTGATAGTTGTTTAAGATGGCTGAATCAAGGCCTGGCCTCAGAATAGGAGCACATTACATCTTTCGAAGACCAGGTCTGTTAACAGGCTGTTCCTTAGTCTGTGATCCTTGTTAATAATTCAAATACATTTGCATAAATGATCACAACTTCCAGTAAGGATTGAGCTTCTGGTGAGGCTTCAAAGCAAACTGCATATCCTCAGATGAGTGGAGACGGCATTGCAGTGGACATAGGTGAATTCTGGCTAGCAATTCTCTCTAGAAATAGGAGATATCACGAGATTGCCCACTTCTACTCTGGACAGTTGCTCCTCCAGAGTTGTTGTTTAGTCGCCAAGTCATGTCCAACTTTTGCAACCCCATGGACCATAGCATGGCAATTATCTTGTCCTCCACCGTCTCCTGGCGTTTGCTCAAATTCATGTTCATTCATGACACTATCTAACCATCTCCTCCTCTGCCATCCCTTCTCCTTTTGCCTTCAATCTTTTTCAACATCAGGATCTTTTCCAATGAGTCTCCTCTCTTCTTATTTAATGGCCAAGGTATTTGAGCTTCAATTTCAGTATCTGTCCTTCCAAAAAACAATCAGGGTTGAATTACTTTCGGATTGATTGATTTGTTCTCCTTGCAGTCCAAGGGACCCTCAAGACCCTTCTCAAACACACTTCAGAAGCATCAATTCTTTGGCGCTTAACCTTCCCTATGGTCCAACTCTCACGGTCATACATTACTACTGGGAAAACCATAGCTTCGACTATATTGACCTTTGTTGGCAAGGTGATGTCCCTGCTTTTTAATATGATATCTAGGTTTGCCATAGCTTTCCTCCCAAGGAGCAAGCCTCTTTCAATTTAATGGCTACAGTTGCTGTCTGCAGTGATCTTAGAACACAAGAAAATAAAATCTGTCACTGCTTCCATTTCTTTCCCTTCTATTTGCCAGGAAGTTTTAGTATAGCCTTTATTGTCATTGTACATCATGTATACAATGAAATTAACCAATTTCGTTGTATACATGATATACAATGACAATAAAGGCTAAAGTAAGTGATGAGACCAAATGCCACCTTAGGGGTTTTTTTTTAAATGTTGAGTTTCAAGCCAACTTTTGCACTCTCCCTTTTCATCGTTAAGAGGCTCTTTAGTTCTTCCTTTTCTGCCATTAAAATGCTCGTGACCCGTCAAAACCGCGGTCCACTAAAGCACGCTTGACGAAAGCGCGTACCAAAGCGCGTACCTGACGTCATCAGCAGCGTGACGAAAAAAATTAAAAATAAATTAAATTAAAATTAAAATAAAATTAAAGCAAGCTGATTCACATAAAGGTAAGGGTTAGAGTTAGGTTAAGGGTTAGGGTTAGGTTTAGGGTTACGTTAAGCGTTAGCGTTAGGTTTAGCGTTAGGTTAAGGGTTAGGTTTAGGGTTAGGTTTGGGGGGGTTAAGGTAAGGTTTTCGCTTTAATTTTAAATTTACCACTCACAGCGCGATGTTTTCGTCGCACTGTGATGACGTCACGTACGCGCTTTCATCGAGCGCGCTTTTGTCTACCGCGGTTTTGTGGTGGAACCAAAATGCTATAATCCGCATAGGTTGTTGATATTTCTCCTGGCAATCCTAATTCCGGTTTAAAATTCATCCAGCTTGGATGAATTTCACATGTTACTCTAAGTATAAGTTAAATAAGAAAGGTGACAATATAAGAGCCTTATCGTACTCCTTTCCCTGTTTTGAACCAATCAGTTGTTCCACATCCAATTGTAACTGTTGTTTCTTGACCGGCATGCAGGTTTTTTAGGAGACAGATAAGGTAATTTGGTACTCCCATCCCTTTAAGAATTTGCCACAATTTGTTTGCGATCCACATAATCAAAGCTTTAGCATAGTCAATGAAGCAGAATAGATGTTTTTCTGGAGCTTCCTTGCTTTCTCCATAATCCAGCAAATGTTGTCACTTTAATTTCTAGTTCCTACTCTTTGAAACCCAGCTTGTACTTCTGGTAATTCTCAGTTCACATACTACTGAAGCCTAAATGGTAGGATTTTGAGTACAACCTTGATAGCATGTGAAATCAGCACAATTGTACAGTAGTTTGGTCATTCTTTGGCTTTGCCTTTTGGGGGATTGTAAATTGCTCTTTTCCAATCCTGTGATCATTTGTTGTTTTCCAAATTTGATGACATATTGAATGCAGCACTTTAACAGCATCATCTTATAGATTTAGCTCAGCTGGAATACCATCACCTCTGCTAGCTCTGTTGTTGGTAATGCTTCCTAAGGTTCAATTGGCTTCACACTCCAGGATATCTGGCTTGAGATCAGTGATCACACACCACTGTGGTTATCAAGAACGTTAAGATCATTACCATATAGTTCTTGTATTCTTGCCACCTCTTCTTAATCTTTTAGCTTCCTACCATTTTTGTCCTTCATCATGTCCATCTTTGCACGAAATGTTTCCTTGGTGTGTCCAATTTTTTAAAAAGAGATATCTAGTCTTTCCCAATCTATTATTTTCCTTCATTTCTTTGCATTGCCATTTAAGGCCTTATTTCTCTTTACTATTCTCTGGAAATCTGCATTCAGATGGGCATATTTTTCCCTCTCTTTTGCTTTCCTCATTCAGCTATTTGCAAAGCCTCGTCAAACAGCCACTTCACTTTCTTGCATTTCTTTTTCTTCAGTTGCGGCTCCTGTACAATATTACAAACCTCCATCCATTGCTCTTCAGGCACTATGTCTACCAGATATAATTCCTTAAATCTATTCATCACCTCCACTGTATATCCATAGGGGATACGATTTAAATCATACCTGAATGGCCTGGTTTTCCCAACTTTTCAATTTTAAGCCTGAATTTTGCAATAAGAACGGTTGGGGCATATGGTTGGATTATTGTGATGTTCAATGGTTTGCCTTGGATTTGAACCGAGACCATTCTCTCGTCGTCCTCCAGTCTCCTGCTTGAGCAGGGGGCTGGACTAGAAGACCTCCAAGGTCCCTTCCAACTCTTGTTATTCTGTAATTCTGTAAGGGTCTCCTGCTTGAGCAGGGGGCTGGACTAGATGACCTCCAAGGTCCCTTCCAACTCTTGTTATTCTGTAAGGGTCTCCTGCTTGAGCAGGGGGCTGGACTAGAAGACCTACAAGGTCCCTTCCAACTCTTGTTATTCTGTAATTCTGTAAGGGTCTCCTGCTTGAGCAGAGGGCTGGACTAGAAGACCTCCAAGGTCCCTTCCAACTCTTGTTATTCTGTAATTCCGTAAGGGTCTCCTGCTTGAGCAGAGGGCTGGACTAGAAGACCTCCAAGGTCCCTTCCAACTCTTGTTATTCTGTAATTCCGTAAGGGTCTCCTACTTGAGCAGGGTGTTGGACTAGAAGACCTCCAAGGTCCCTTCCAACTCTTGTTATTCTGTAATTCTGTAAGGGTCTCCTGCTTGAGCAGGGGGCTGGACTAGATGACCTCCAAGGTCCCTTCCAACTCCTGTTATTCTATTCTACTCAGTACTGCTTTTTCCACTCTTTTTCTGAGGGATGTTGTGGTCCCCCCTCACCCTTCCTTCCCATATTTGCAAATTAGGAAGGTCTTTTTTCTCTCTCTCTCTCTGGGCCATAAAAATCGGATTAATGAAGGAAGGAAAGGCATTTGCTGAGGTGATTCGTAATGCTTTCTGGGGCAAAAAAAAGGCAAGAGAGGGCGCTTGTATAGGTGAGAAGGAGAAGGAAAAAAAAAAGAGGATTTAACTAGTTTATATACACTAAGCATGCAAAATTCTCCTCAGGCGTTTTACAAGCCCGCTTCTCACCTCCGGAATCTTCCCGCCCAAAAGTGCAATCCGAGAGCGCATGCGCGTTTCCTAAAGGCCAAGCGCGCCTGCGCGCGCTGGGTTATTATTATTAAAGTTTTCCCTCCCCCCCCCCTCCCGCCCCAATCCTGGAGCCGCGTCTCCGACGCGCACGCGCAGATGACGTCTGAGGCGAGCGAGGGGAGGGGGGCGGGGGAAAGAGCAGGAGGGAAGGCAGGCCGGATGAAAGGATGAAGGGGTGGGGAAGAACGAGGAGGAGGAGGAGGAGCCTCGGGCTGTAACGTTCGAACGGGGGTGGGCGGGGCTTGAATGACATCATCACCCAACTCCAAGTGTACGATATCATTAGTTGGTAGTTTACTTTGTGGCTGTTGTTAAGACATGCCCGTAAGCCAGTGTTTCTCAACCTTGGCAACTTGAAGATGTCTGGACTTCAACTCCCAGAATTCCCCAGCCAGCATTCGCTGGCTGGGGAATTCTGGGAGTTGAAGTCCAGACATCTTCAAGTTGCCAAGGTTGAGAAACACTGCCGTAAGCAAGAGAACTTCGCCATGCAAATAAGGAAGACTGGAATAATTTAGAATAGAATGGAATGGAACGGAACAGAAATAACAGAATAGCAATTATAGAACAGAACAGAAATGAATAGGGATAGAATAGAGCAGAACAGACTAGAATGCAGAATGGAACGGAACAGAATAGGGAATGCAATGCAATGGAATGCAGAATAGAACAGAATGCAGAATGGAACGGAACAAAACAGAATAGGGAATGGGATGGGTCGGGATGCAGAATATAGAATAAAATAAAATAGAGAACGGAATGGAATGGAACGGAACTGATGAAAGAAACGTCCTTCTGGGTTCAGCTCCAAGTGGGGGAAAAGATACTGGAGACATGGAGGCTGCTTGAAAAGATGGTTTATTGGTGGACAGGACCACATGGCTTGAGCTCTGAACAGAAAATGTGATTACATGCTTCAATGTTGGTGGAGAAGAAGAGAAGGGCTGAGGGAGGGGCTTGCTAGGTTTTTTATACCCTATTTAGTCCCACCTCTCTGTTTCCTGTTCCTGTGTAAGAAATGTATTCTGATTGGTTGTCAGACTCCCATGGTGCCATGCAGGAGGCTCCTCTCTAGGCTGTGTTTTGAATCCAGGTATGGATGACTTCTCAGATGCCATGTGGTCAGTTGAGTAAAGGGCCAATATGATCATGCCTTTACTCTCATCCCCCCCCCTGGGGCTGCAATGGAGAAGTCTTTATTATGTAAAGTGGACTAGCCTGGCCCATTAACAGTGGGGATGGGCAGGAAGCTACAGGCAACTATTCTGTCCTTTTAAAACATGTTTCTTTCTCCTCACATCCAGAGAAATAGTCTGCCTTTTCAATATTTCCTAGGATATTTCATTTTTCTGGGAGAGGGCTGGATGATAACTTCCCACAGAACAAAACAGAACAGATTAGGGAATGGAATGCAGAGTAAAGAATAGAATAGAACAGAATAGAATAGAATAGAGAACGGAATGGAACAGAACAGAATAGAATAGGGGATGGAATGGAATACAGAATAGAGATTAGAATAGAATATTAGGAGGGGAGGGGATAGAATAGAATAGAAAAGAAAATATGGAATAGAATAGAATATTAGGATGGGGGTGGCATAAGAGGGGATAGAATGGAATAGGAAAGAAGATATGGAATGGAACAGAAGAGAAGAGAACAGAATAATAAATATGGAATAGAATAGAAGAGAATAGACTTTGGAGGTCTTCTAGTCCAGCCCCCTGTTCAAACAGGAGAGCCTATACCATTTATTTATTTTGTTATTTATTTATATTGCTCTCTTATTATCACTGAGCAGTGAACATAAATAATACACCTTCTTCCTATCTTCCCTACAACAATAATCCAATGAGATGGGTTGGGCTGAGACAGTGGCTGACCTAAGTCAACCAGCTAGCTTTCATGGCTAGGGCAGAACTAGAACTCATCCTCTCCTGGTGATTGCTCCAAAGTTATCCAGTTGGCTCTCATGCCTAAGGCGGGACTAGAACTCACCATCTCCTGGGGATTGTTCCAACCATCCTGGGGATGGTTGTGCAGCTTGTTCTAGAAAGTGGTTCTTAAAAGTCTACATCAACCATAAGTGTTCCAATATCTAAGGGGCTGCCATAAAGAAGAACTTGTTCTCCAAAGCACGGACAAGAAGCAAGGGATGGAAACTAATAAAGGAGAGAAGCAACCTGGAACTAAGGAGACATTTCCTGACAGTGAGGAGTGAGAGACGTGCAGGCAGGGGAGGCAGAGCCTCACCACTGTCATCATGAAAAGAAAAGAAGAAATGTAAAAGGAAAAAGGCAAGAGCTGAGGTCAGGCTGAGCTAGTTGCTCCCAGAGTCACAGTGGATGACTCTGCTTAGTGCTTAACTGTTTCAAAAAAGCCTCTAAAAAGCGCCCTCTACAGGAGGAGGCAGGAGAACGACATGCCTCATCTAGTCTGACTTTAGGCGTTTTATGATCACTCGAGCAGAGTTAAGTAAGGGTTAAAAGCGTAAAAATTCCTGACGTAGGTGCGGCACGTCGTTCTCCTGCCTTCTGTAGAGGGCGCTTTTTTAGAGTCATCCATGGTGACTCTGGCAGCAACTAGCTCAGCCTGACACACACACACACAGACACACAGACACACACACACCTGAATAAAACTATATAAGCCCAGCTTCACTGATTACAAGTTTGAAAAGGCAACGTGGCTCCGCCTGCAATCAAAGGCTCAGATCGGCTCCAATCCAACTTCTGTGTTTGTGTTTGTTTGAGAGAGAGAGAGTGAGAGAGATAGTCCAATCCAACTTCTCTGTGTGCGTGTGTCTGTTTGAGAGAGGGGGGGAGGGAGGGAGAGAGGGAGGAAGGAGGGGGAGGGAGAAGAAAAAGAATGAAGGAAACTTTTTCGCAAAGGAGAAAAACAAATGCTATCATTTTTAAATCGGAACTGAGCATGTCTGGCTGTGGAATTTTGGGAGTTGAAGTCCACAAGTCTAAAAAAATTCGAAATCCACCACTGTGTCAGTGCCTCACCAGCCATAAACCTCACAGCACGTCACTGGTGAGGACAATTAACCTGTGGAACTATTTGGCACCAGAAATTGTGGGTGCTCCAACACTGAAGGTTTTTAAGAGGAGATTGGACAGCTTCTTGTCTGAAATAGTATAGGGTCTCTGGACTGAGAATCTCCATAGATACTCATCTGTCCGTGACATTCTCCTACCTATTTTCCAAAGCTCGCGAAGGCCAGACAATAATGGATGGAAACTGACCAAGGAGAGATTCAACCTAGAAATAAGGAGGAATTTAATGATAGTGAGACCAATCAACCGATGGAACAGAAGTTGCCTTGGGAAGTTGTGGGAGCTTCATCCCTGGAGGCTTTCAAGAAGAGCCTGGACTGCCATCGGTCAGAAATGGTGTAGGGTCTCCTGCTTGGGCAGGGGGGGTGGACTAGATGACCTACAAGGTCCCTTCCAACTCTGTTAATCTGTTAATTTATCTACATTTATCTATTCAACTCTCTATCTCTATCATGTATATGAAGAACGGTTGCAGGAACTGGGCCTGGCTAGTCTAGTGAAGAGAAGAACCAGGGGAGACAGGATAGCATCTTCCAATATTTGAAGGGTTGCCACAGAGAGGAGGGGGGTCAAGTTATTCTCCAAAGCACCTGAAGGCCAAACAAGGAACAATGGATGGAAACTGACCAAGGAGAGATTCAACCTGGAAATAAGGAGGAATTTAATGACAGTGAGAACCATCAACCCATGGGACAGAAGTTGCCTTCGGAAGTTGTGGGAGCTTCATCCCTGGAGGCTTCCAAGAGGAGCCTGGACTGCCCTCTGTCGGAAATGGTGTAGGGTCGTGATGGCGAATCTATGGCATGTGTGCCAGAGGTGGCATACAGTGTATCTCTGTGGGCACGTGCACTGTCACCAGCTGGTCTTTAAGAGCATTGGAGTGCCGGAAATCCCAAGACCACCTGGCCAGCTGGTCTTCGGGTTTCCAGTGCTCTTCCACGCGTGCATTCTGGTTTCGGCACTTTGGCGTGTATTCCGGTTTCGGCACCCGGTGCCCAAATGGTTCACCATCACTGGTGTAAGGGTCTCCTGCTTGGGTGGAGGGTTGGACTAGATGACCTAAATGGTCCCATCCAACTCTTGTTATTCTGTTATCCTTACTTGACACCAGTCAGGGCTCCCTTCTCCAGCCAGCCAGCCCGTCCCTGGCCTCATTCCTCCTGTCATTTTATGGCTGTTTCTGAGGGCTGCTGTCCAATTGATTCATGGCGTTGTCTCCCTGCTGGGCATCGGACTTGGCAGTCTGGATTCTACCCTGCAGACTGAGGAATGAGGTCAGGGCAGTTCAGCCGATTGGAAAGGCAGCAGCGGCTTTCGAAGCCGCATCAGCAGAAGAGAAAGCCAGAAGCGGCTGATGCCTCCGCCGCGAAAGTCAGATGCTTCAGTGCTGGGTGACATTTTCCTGGCAGAGGCGGAGAGCGGGCATCGCCCGTTATGACGCTCCCGGAGTGTAATTACACGGCGTGCGGAGTCCAGACGGCTGCTAGAGGGCAGCAGGGGGCACTGACTGAGCTGCCAGCTCTGGGGCATCTTCATTTGGTCAGTTTTGCCAGGCGTTCCCCAGCTGAGCTTTTTCTGCAGAAGGAAAAGCAGCAGCAGCAGCAGAAAGCTGGGAAGCATCCGGGACCATACTGGGTGGATAGAAACGGTGGGAAGAAATGCGCTGAAATGAACAGACTCACAAAATAAATAAAAGATAAAGAAGAATCTGAGTATTACTCAGTATGGAATTTATGGTACAAATGGCTAGAGAAACGATGCAAAGAATCAAGAAAGCAATAAAGGGGGGGGGAGGAGGGAAGGAAGGAGAGAAGGAGAGAAGAAAGGAGGGAAGGAAGGAGGGAATGTAGGAGAGAAGGAAGGGGGGAAGGAAGGGGGAAAGGAAGGAGAGAAGGAGAAAAGAAAGGCAGGAGGGAAGGAAGGAGGGAAGGAAAGAAGGAGGGAGGGAAGGAAGGAAGGAGGGAGGGAAGGAAGGAGGGAAGGAGGGGGAGTAGGAGAGAAGAAACGAGGGAAGGAAAGAGGGAGGGAGGGAAGAAGAAGTAGGACCGTTGTAAGATAAGATGGATCTATGGGATGTTAAAAAAGCAATCTTCAAATATATTGTCAACTGTAGGGAAAAATTGTTATAAATACATATTATTAATAACAGTTATGAGATCATATAATTGTGAATGTATATATGAAATTGATAAAATAAAAATAAAGGGGGGGGTAAAAAAAAGTTTTAAGAAATTGGAAAATAACCATGAAACCGCAGAATTAACAAGAGGGGGAAAATGTGAGACTGAAATAGGACTGAACAAGATATATAAGAGAAACATGTACATAGAAGGTGTGACGCGACAAACGCGCGCCCGACAACAGCGTGCCGACGAAACCGCAGCAATAAAACGGCAACATCGACAGCGCACCCAGAAAGGTGCGCCGACAAAAGAGTGCCGACAGAAGTACCATTACGGTTAAGGTTAGGTTTAGGGTTACGTTTAGGGTTACGTTTAGGGTTACGTTTAGGGTTACATTTAGGGTTACGTTTAGGGTTACGTTTAGGGTTACGTTTAGGGTTAGGGTTAGGTTTAGAGCGCGCTTCTGTCGGCACACTGTTGTCGGCGCGCTTCTGTGCTAATTTGTCGGCGCGATTTCAAACTCACGCTTTTCTCCCCGCGGTTTTGTCGGCGCGGTTTTGTCGAGCGCGGATTTGTCGGTGAACCCCTAGAAGGATATAAGATGTATAGAAAGGTTCCACCACAAAACCGCGGTAGACTAAAGCGCGCTCGACAAAAGCGCGTACCTGACGTCATCACAGCGCGATGAAAACATCACGGAGTGAGCGGTAAACTTAAAATTAACGCGAAAACTTTACCCTAACCCCCCCCAAACCTAACCCTAAACCTAACCCTAAACCTAACCCTTAACCTAACCCTAAACCTAAACCTAACCCTAACGCTTAACGTAACCCTAAACCTAACTCTAACCCTTAACCTAACCCTAACCCTAAACCTAAACCTAACCCTTACCTTTACGTGAATCGGCTTGCTTTAAAAGCGCTTTTTAAAATCTCCGCGGTCGTATTTGTCGCGCTGATGATGACGTCAGGTACGCGCTTTAATCGGGCGCGCTTTAGTGGACCGCGGTTTTGTCATGCCACGGTATAGAAATAAGTACATGGAGAGACTAATAGAAATAGAAGAAATATAAGTATAACTATATGAGTAGATCAGGGGTGGGTTTCAACCGGTTCGCGGCGGTCCCTGCGAACCGGTTGGTCGCCGAACCCGAAGTAAGTAACTTCCGGGAACGGCGAAGGCCCCCCCCCGCGCCCGCGCGCGCCCGCGCCCCCGCGCCCGCTCCTTACCCGTTTTTGACTAATTCTGCGCTTCTACGCATGCGCAGGACGCATACAGCGTCTGTGCGATCCTCCAGGAGCAGCTGGAGCATCGCACAGACGGTAGTACGCATGCACGCGCTGCGTGCGTGCGCGAGGACGCCGCGTGCGTGCGCGAGGACGCCGCCGGCCTCATTCCAACCGAATCGGTTGGAACGGGTCGAGAAACCCACCCCTGGAGTAGATGAAAAATGTGTAAAAATAGACAGACAGACAGACAGACAGACAGACAGATAGATGATAGATATATAGATATATAAATAGATAGATAGATAGATAGATAGATGATAGATAGATAGATATATAAATAGATAGATAGATAGACAGACAGACAGACAGACAGACAGACAACAGACAGACAGATAAAGGTATACATGTATGGATAAAATGAGTATAATGGATGCTTAACAATGTATAAATGTTGCAAAGATGATATTTATGTTTTTAAAGAATGGGGAAAAACTGTTTAATAAAAATATTTTAAAAAAAGAAAAGAAAAAAAAAGAAATGGCTGGAAGAAGCTGGTTCTTCAGGTCATGTAGTCTCAAACCACCAAGATGCCTTTAAAGATGATAAGCAGCACCCTGAATTGCACCCAGAAACACACATTTTGTGCCTTTTTTTTGGGGGGGGGACATAACTCCAAACAGACCCTGTGCATAATCTGGGGTTTTTCCTGGACTCACGACTCCTGCTTGAAGAGTAGATGGTGGTGGTGGCCAGGAGGGCCTTTGCACAATTGCGGGTGTTGTGCCTGTTATACGCTTTCCTGGACCAACAGTCCCTACTCACAGTCACTCATGCCTTAGTTACCGTATTTTTCAGCGTATAAGACAAACCTTTCCTCCCCTAAAAGAGGGTGGAGATTTGGGTGCGTCTTATACTCCGAATGTAGCTTTTTGGAAGCTTTTTTCCAGCCCTAATGAGGTGCTAAGGAGTGAAGCGAACTTCTCAGGCAAAGCATAGAAAATCATTAGCACCTCATTAGGACTGAAAAAAGCTTTGGATATTTTTACTGCAGCATAGTGTTGGAAAAATTTCCTGGTTTGTTCCAGCTGGGAGAAGCCGAGGACGAAAGATTTGATTTAAGAGGTACTTCTTTTGTCCAGTTTCTATTTTGGGGAGATAATCCTCCCAAGGGCAAGAAAGAAAGTTCCTGTGATTACGTAATTTCTATTCTTTGGGGGGTACCGTATTTTTGGGAGTATAAGGCGCACCTTTTCCCTCAAAAAAGAGGCTGAAAACCTGGGTGCGTCTTATACACTTAATACAGCATTTTTTGCCTCCCGAAACCCCGCCCCATTCACCAAAATGGCCATGCAGAGCCTCTAGGAAGCTTTTAGGGAGCTCCTGGGGGACTGGGGAGGGCAGAAATGAGCAAAAAATGGCCCATTTTTTGCTCAATTTTACCCCCCAGCCCCCAGGAGCACTCTATCAGCTTCCTAAAGGTTATCCATGCACTTTTTTAAAAACGAAAACAGACCTGTTTTCGCAAAAAAACGGGCCATTTTGGGGAGTTTTGCAGAGTGCAAAAACTTCTTTTTAATTTGCCTTTTCAAAACCTTGGTGCGTCTTATACGCCGGTGCGTCTTATACTCTGAAAAATACAGTAATCCCTTTAAGGGCAAGGCAGGGATTTTTCCTATTGGCTATCTGAGTTTTTTCAATGGTTTCCTTCAGGCAAGCACTGGGCTGGTTTGTTGATTCAGCTTTGTTACATTTTAGGCGGTGTGAATTGCTTTTGTCTGATTGCCCAGATCTAGTTAAGCTTATTAAGATGTTCCTGGGGAAAGAAAGAAAAAAGTGGCAAAAAGTGTCATTTTATTATACTATTGTGTTCACTTGCTTTTCTGGTGCTATGGGAATAAAAATGAATACCTGGTAAGCAGAATTTTTTCCCTATTTTCTCCCCAAAAGCTAAGGTGCATCTTATACTCCGAAAATACAGTACTTCCCATCTTGACTATTGCAATGCGCTCTACATGGGGCTGCCCTTGAAGAGCATCCGGAAGCTCCAGTTGGTGCAAAATGCAGTGGTCCGCATGGTTTTGTGTAGACCCCGGTGTGCACAAGTATCACCTCTCCTGCGGGAGCTGCATTGGCTGCTGATTTGCTTTCAGGTGCAATTCAAGGTGCTGGTTGTCACCTTTAAAGCCCTTCATGGCTGGGGACCAGGTGATCTGAGAGACCGTTTCTTGCCGGTCGCATCTACCCGACCCATCGGAGCGGGAAGGCAGGGAATGCTGAGAATCCCATCCCCGAGGGAGATACAATTGGTGGAACCCAGAAGAAGGTCCTTCTCTGTGGTGGCTCCCTCTCTCCGGAACAATCATCCCCTCTCCTAGAGATTAGAAGGGCTCCCACTATAATTCTCTTCCAGAAGGTGCTGAAGACCTGTTTCTGCCAGTGGGCCTGGGGAAGCCAGAGTGAGATGGAGCCCATTCAACGGCTCATGTGATCGGCTGTTGCTGGAGGTGGGAGGTGATTTTGTTATATTGTACTATATTAATTTATTTGGTTCTTTTTGTTAGCTTTATTGTTTTAAACGTGGTTTTATATTCTGTAAGCCGCCTTGAGTTGCCATGGGTGAATAGGTGGCAATATAAATTCAATAACTAAATAACTAAATAACTAAATAACTAAATAACTATATAACTATATAACTATATAACTATATAACTATATAACTATATAACTATATAACTATATAACTATATAACTATATAACTATATAACTAAATAACTAAATAACTAAATAACTATATACTAAATACTAAATAACTAAATAACTAAATAACAACTAAATAACTAAATAACTACCAAAACAAACAAAAATATCTTTTCAAGATTATTTCAAGATTCTTTCAGAATTGCATCCAAAATTCCAAGAATGCATCCTTTCAAGCATTTTTTCAAGATTCTATCCTTTCAGCAATCCTTTCATTCATCATCATCATCATTTATCATCATAATTTAGCAGGAGCAAGAAGTTAGACTAGAAGACCTCCAAGGTCCCTTCCAACTCTGTTATTCTATCATTCTGTAAGGGTCTCCTGCTTGAGCAGGGGGCTGGACTAGAAGACCTCTGAGATCCCTTCCAATTCTGTTATTCTGTAAGGGTCTCCTCCTTGAGCAGGGGGCTGGACTAGAAGACCTCCAAGGTCCCTTCCAACTCTGTTATTCTATCATTCTGTAAGGGTCTCCTGCTTGAGCAGGGGCTGGACTAGAAGACCTCCGAGGTCCCTTCCAACTCTGTTATTCTGTAATTCTGTAAGGGTTTCCTGCTTGAGCAGGGGGCTGGACTAGAAGACCTCCAAGGTCCCTTCCAACTTTGTCATTCTGTTACCACTAGCCAGGGTTAGATGGCGAAGAGAAGAGCAATGGCTCTCCTTCTAAGCCCTTAGAGGTATCTGTTTAGTTGGTCTGACTTTTTCTATTCAGAGCATCAAATCCCTCCCTGAATCTGAAGGAGGCTTGTGTCTAAAATTGTAATGAAATATTGTAATGGTAAAAAACGGCCATGAAATCTTTTGAACCCTGAGGTTCCTCTCCAATGCCCCAAATTTGCCCACTCAGGTATGATTTTCCAGGCTGTGTTGGCCAAGCTATTCAAGGATGATGGGGTATGTAATAATTCCACCCATCTAGGCCGAGTCTGGCAAACATTATTCTACTTAACTAGGAAAGCTTAATGTGAGAGCTGAGTCATTGAAATAAAGTGAGTGGTTTGGATAGGAACCAGTGCAAGATATTAATTAGATGTAATAAAATGCAGATGCTGTTCAGAAATTGCTCGATCTCTGAGATTTTTTGAGGGCCTCTTTGTTCTGAATTAGATAAACCTTCCTTCCTTTTCTTTCCTTCCTTCTATTTCCTTCCTTCTTCCCATTTCCTTGCTTCTTTCTTTTCATTGTCCTTCCTTTCTTCCCTCCCCCTCTTTTCCTCTCTCCCTTCCTCCCTCCCTCAGTTCCTCCCTCTCTCCTTCCCTTCCTGATCTTCCTTCCTTCTTCCCATTTCCTTCCTTCTTTCTTTTCATCTCCTTCCTTCCTTCCTTCCTCTCTCTCCCTCCCTCAGTCTCTGCATCTCTCCTTTCCTTCCTGATCTTCCTTCTTTCCTACTTTCCTTCTTTCCTCTTGTGGGAAGTTATCATCCAGCCCTCTCCCAGAAAAATGAAATATCGTAGGAAATATTGAAAAGGCAGAATATTTCTCTGGATGTGAAAAGAAACATGTTTTAAAAGACAGAATAGTTGCCTGTAGCTTTCTGCCCATCCCCAGCTAATGGGCCATTAAGATGGCCCGGCTAGCCCACTTTACATAATAAAGACCTCCTCACTGCAGCTGTAGGGGGAAGGGATATTACTCAACTGACCACAAGGCATCTGAGAACTCATCACAGTCTAGAGAGTAGCCCCCTGCATGGCACCATGGGAGTCTGACAACCAGTCAGAATACATTTCTTACACAGGAACAGGAAACAGAGAGGTGGGACTGAACAGGTTATAAAAAGCCTAGCAAGCCCTTCCCTCGGCCCTTCCCTTCTTCTCCACCAACATTGAAGCATGTGATCACCTGTTCAGGGCTCAAGCCATGTGGTCCTGTCCAACAATAAACCATCTTTCCAAGCAGCCTCCATGTCTCCAGTGTCTTCTTCCCCACTTGGAGCTGAACCTAGAAGGACATTTCTTTCAACACTCTCTCTCTCCCTTCCTCCCCCCTACTTCCTCAGTCCCTGCCTCTCTCCTCCCTCCCCCTCCTTCCTTCCTTCCATTTCCCTTCCTTCTATTTCCTTCCTTTTTACCATTTCCTTCCTTCTTCCTTTTCCTCTCCCTCCTTCCTCCCTCCCTCCCTCCTTCAGTCCCTGCCTCTCTCCTTCCCTTCCTGATCTTCCTTCCTTCTTCCCATTTCCTTCCTTCTTTCTTTTACTCTCCTTCCTTCCTCTCCTTGAGTTCCTGCATCTTCCCTTCCTTCCTTCCTTCTTCCCTTCCTCCCTCTCTCCCTCCCTCCCTCCTTCCTTCTCTTGCTACTTTGCCTTTTTGTATTACAGCCATCATCTAAAAACACCTGAGCCTGTGCGTTAGGAATTGCCAGACACACAGACAAATACACACCCACAATTTGCTGCTTGCAGGTTCACACGCTTAAAATTGCAATTTGGCCCACTCAAATTAGCAAGTAATTTTATTCTGCAAATAAAATATCTGGGTGCCCGTGCTGATACGTGTCCATATGCATATACAGACCTCTCAGAGGAAGCCAATTATTCCGCCTTTTGATTGGAAAAGGAAGGGCGACTTTGTTGAACAAGAGAGAGAGTCCTGGCTGCACAAGAGACTATTACGTGCAAACACTTCTTTTGCATCAAGTATCCTTCCTCCTCACAGGATTTGACATGTTTTTCTTTTAGGCACAAAGTGTTTCTCTCCCTTGGGAACTGGCTGATGTGTGCAACCATGACTGGCCAGCTGAGGAATTCTGGGAGTCGGAGTCCATCCATCCTCAAGTAGCCACAAGGCATGGCTGTCTAGGGAATGCTGGGAGTCGAAGTCCACCCTTCTTCAAGAGGCCATGCTGCGTGGCTGGCTGTGGAATTCTGGGAGTCGGAGTCCATCCATCCTCAAGTAGCCACAAGGCATGGCTGTCTAGGGAATGCTGGGAGTGGAAGTCCACCCTTCTTCAAGAGGCCATGCTGCATGGCTGGCTGTGGAATTCTGGGAGTTGAAGTCCACCCTTCTTCAAGAGGCCATGCTGCATGGCTGGCTGTGGAATTCTGGGAGTTGAAGTCCACCCATCTTCAAGAGGCCATGCTGCATGGCTGGCTGTGGAATTCTGGGAGTTGAAGTCCACCCTTCTTCAAGAGGCCATGCTGCATGGCTGGCTGTGGAATTCTGGGAGTTGAAGTCCACCCATCTTCAAGAGGCCATGCTGCATGGCTGGCTGTGGAATTATGGGAATTGAAGTCCACCCTTCTTCAAGAGGCCATTGCTGCGTGGCTGGCTGTGGAATTATGGGAGTTGAAGTCCACCCTTCTTCAAGAGGCCATGCTGCGTGGCTGGCTGTGGAATTCTGGGAGTTGAAGTCCACCCATCTTCAAGAGGCCATGCTGCATGGCTGGCTGTGGAATTCTGGGAGTTGAAGTCCACCCTTCTTCAAGAGGCCATGCTGCGTGGCTGGCTGTGGAATTCTGGGAGTTGAAGTCCACCCTTCTTCAAGAGGCCATGCTGCGTGGCTGGCTGTGGAATTCTGGGAGTCGAAGTCCACCCTTCTTTGAGTGGCCGTGGTCCATGGCTAGCTGAGGAATTCTGGGAGTTGGCCCAGCCATCTTCAAGTAGCCACAATGCATAGCTGTCTAGGGAATGCTGGGAGTTGAAGTCCAGCCATTTTTGAGTGGCCACAGTGCATGGCTGGCTGAGGAATTCTGGGAGTTGAAGTCCGCCCATCTCCAAGTAGCCACAATGCATTGCTGGCTTGCTGTGATGTGTGGAAACATGATTGGCTGGCTGAGGAATTGTGGGAGTTGAAGTCCACTCATCTTCAAGCTTCCAAGGTTGAGAAAAACTGGGAGAGATATTTCTTGTCTGGTTGAAGTTCATTGTAAGAGACAAAAGGTGCTTCTGCAGAATTCCACATTGGTCACGGGAGAGAATTTCTCCGGTTTGCCCGTATTTTGAGGGACCTTCTAGGAGGAAGGGCGTGCCCCATGTCTTCTGAACTCGAGCGGGTTCTTGCTCCGAACCCGTTCCTGCTGGGATTGGCGCTCTCCCAGTCTACACAGACCAGTTTTAGCTCCCACAACGTGGTGTGTAGTTTCCTCAGCTTCTCCAGAAGCTGCTGGTCCTGCAGCTGCATTTCCTGCTGAAAGAGTTGGGGGGGAGAAAAAGGGTGCATTCACACAACACTCTTAACCTGGCTATCAAATCAATCTGTCAGGCCTGCAGCCATTTTTGGGGGGGGATCTCTGGCCTGCCACACTTTCTATTCTTCTACTATGGGAGGAAAATGGGATGGGGGATTGTAAGGAGTTAGATGATATGTAGCCATAACAACATTATTTCTAGAAAGCAAAGGTCATCCTTTGTCTCTGAACCTCTGCACTTGACTGGAACTGGATGGGTAGAAGATGCCAGCATGGCAGTGGGAGATTGGCCCATGAGATGGGCTGGTGGGTGTGGGGACAGGATCTTGAACTTCCAACTGCATGGGGGAAAACAGGGAAGCTTTCAGATTCGAGTTTTCCCAGATGTGCCAACGTGGCTCTCTTAATAAATTGGAACTTTGAGGAATCCTTTGCCTTGGACACTGATTTAATTTTGGATGCTATTTGGAACTCTGACACAATTGGTTTTTGCAGTTCGCACAATATATGGGTCCATGAACTAAGGAAGGGGGTGGCATTGGTGTGACCCGTCAAAACCGCGTTCCACAAAAGCGTGGTCGACGAAAGCGCGTATGTGACGTCATCACAGCGCGACGAAAAAGATCAAAAAATTGAAATAAAAATTAAATTACAGCAAGCCGATTCACATAAAGGTAAGGGTTAGGTTTAGGGTTAGGGTTAGGGTTAGGGTTAGGTTTAGAGCGTTAGCGTTACGTTTAGCGTTAGGTTAAGGGTTAGCGTTAGGTTTTTCGTTAGGTTAAGGGTTAGGTTTAGGGTTAGGTTTAGGGTTAAGTTTAGGGTTAGGTTAAGGGTTAGGTTTAGGGTTAGGTTTGGGGGGGTTAGGGTAAGGTTTTCGCTTTATTTTTACATTTTTCGATCTTTTTCGTCGCGCTGTGATGACGTCACATACGCGCTTTCGTCGACCGCGCTTTTGTCTACCGCGGTTTTGTGGTGGAACCGGCATTGGTGCCATAGTCCAACCAAGGTTATCCTCCCCCTCTTCAAAGCCCCCCCCAGGAACTGAGAAATCCTGGAAAACCCCCCCCCCCCACTCTCAGAAGAGAAACCACAGCAATTAGTAGCGCTGTGATGTTGCCATGCCATCCAATGGGAAGAAAGGGGAAGGAAAGCTGGGTACAGCTCATTCTCTTTCAGGAGTGCCAGGTTTTCAGGTTAGGTGGAAGTGGAAGAAGGAAGGAAGGAAAGGAAGGGAGGGAGGCAGGGAAGAAGGCAGAAAAGCAGGAAAGATGAAGAGGAAGAAAGGAGGGAAGGAGGGAGGCGAGGGAGGAAGGGCAGAAAAGAAAAGGTAGGGATGGAGAAAGGAAGGAAGGGGGAGGGAGGGAGGAAGACAGGAAAGAAGAAAAGGAAGAAGGGAAGGAGGGAGGAGAGGGAGGGAAGGAAGGAAAGAAAAGGGAAGAATGGAGAAAGGAAGGACGGGGGAGGGAGGGAAGAAAGGAAAGCAGGAAGGCAGGAAGGCAGGAGAGAAGAAGAAGAAGGAAGGGAGAAAGGAGAGGGAGGGAATGAAGGAAGGATGGAGTGAGCAAGGAAGGAAGGAAGAAAAAGAGAGGCAGGCAGGCAGGTAGACAGGAAGGAAGGGTGGGGGGAGGGAAGGAATGAAGGAAAGAAGGAAGAAAGGGAGGGAGGGAGAGAGAAGAGAAGAAAAGGAGGGAGGACAAAGGGAGGGAAGAAAGGAAGGAAAAGAAGGGAGGAATAGAGGAAGGAAGGAAGAGAGGGAGGGATGCAGGAGAGAAGAAAGGCAGGAAGGAAAAGACAGGTAGATAGGAAGGAAGAGTGGGAGGAAGGAAAGAAGGAAGGAAGGCAGGCAGGAGAGAAGAAGAGGAGGAAGAAAGGAGGAGTGGAGGAAGGAAGAGAGGGAGGGAGGAATGAGAGAAGGAGGGAGAGAGGGAAGGAAGGAAGAGAGAGAGGGAGGAATGAGAGGAGTGAAGGAAAGAAGAAAGGAAGAGAGGGAGGAAAGCAGGAGAGAAGGAGAGGAGGCAGAAAGGGATGGAGGAAGGAAGAGAGGAAGGAGAATGAGGGAAGGAGAGAGGGAAGGAAGGAAGGAAGAGAGGGAGAAATGAGAGAAGGAAAGAAGATCTTTTTGATCCCTTTCAACCCTTCATTGCAATGCTAGAAAAGGGATCAGGGATCCCTTAGAGAGCAAACGACTGTTGCCAAGAGCAACAAAGCAAGGCTGGCAAAAAAGGGGGGGTGAAGAGTCAACCCCCCCCCCCTTGAACCCCTTGCCAGCTTGGAGAAGAGCTCGGGAGGGTCAGACCTTCCCCAGGTGAGGCATTTCCCATCCTGCCACCACCTGTTGAACAGCTGCGATGTGCCGACGCCTGCCTGTCGCTCAGGGGCACCGGGGGGAGGGGGGGCAGCGGGCCTGGTGGGTGGGAAGGACAAGGGGGTCCCCATCTCCCCCCCCTCCACCGATTATGTCTGCCATATGTTGGCCGCCTGGGCAGACCCGGCATGGAAAGGAGACCTACCAGTTCGCTCCTCAGCCCCGCCAGGGCGCTTCCAATCCGCAGCTCGGGCTCGCTCGCCAGCTGCTGCGCGCCGCCCCGGGGGAGCATCCCCCCTCCTTTCCAGCGGTGCGTGCGCCAGGTAGTCCTTGGGAAGGTGCCAGCTGGCGCCTCTCTTACACCACAGCTCCCTCCTCCGCCTCCTCCTCCTCCTCCTCCTTCTGCTGATCCGAAGCCTTTGCGAGCAGCTACGCAACCGGCAGGCCGTCGGCGTGTAGAGGCAGCAGAAGGCAAGCCCATGGGCATCTGATGCCACCTCTGTGCCAGGCTGAGTGGGAGGGTAGCGGTGGGTGGCTCGCTCCCCCCTTCTCTCTGTCCTCAGCATCTTAAGCCCGCTCTACAAAAGGCAGCGTCTCTGCGTTGAGTTGGGTTCAGCTGTATCTGCTCCTTCCTTGCCCGGGTAAGGAAGCAGAATTATAGAATAACAAGAGTTGGAAGGGACCTCGGAGGTCTTCTAGTCCAGCCCCCTGCTCAAGCAGGAGACCCTTACAGAATTACAGAATAACAGAGTTGGAAGGGACCTCGGAGGTCTTTTAGTCCAGCCCCCTGCTCAAGCAGGAGACCCTTACAGAATTACAGAATGACAAGAGTTGGAAGGGACCTCAGAGGTCTTCTAGTCCAGCCCCCTGCTCAAGCAGGAGACCATACAGAATTACAGAATAATAAGAGTTGGAAGGGACCTTGGAGGTCTTCTAGTCCAGCCCCCTGCTCAAGCAGGAGACCCTTACAGAATTACAGAATAACAGGAGTTGGAAGGGACCTTGGAGGTCTTCTAGTCCAGCCCTCTGCTCAAGCAGGAGACCCTTACAGAATTACAGAATAACAGAGTTGGAAGGGACCTCGGAGGTCTTCTAGTCCAGCCGTCTGATCAAGCAGGAGATCCTGTACCATTCCAGACAAATTACTGTCCAGTCTCGTCTTGAAAACTTCCACTGATGAAGGACCCACAACTTATAAGAGGCAAGCTGTTCCACTGATTAATTGTTCTCACCACCAGGAAGTTTCTCCTTAGTTCTAGGTTGCTTCTCTCCTTGATTAGTTTCCACCCATTGCTGACAATGCTCCCTAGCTGCGTTGTGAAATGTGTGCAAGGAAACCACCAAGTTCTAAGAGTACCAAGGACCCCCACAGTCCTCCCCCTCCTCCTCCTTCCCACAAATCCCACACCACATCCTTCTAGAACTGATGAAGTTCCCTAGCTGGGTTGTGAAATGTCTGCAAGAAAACCTCCAAGCTCTGTGAGCACCAAGGACTCTACAGTCACACTCCTCCTCCTCCTCCTCCTCCTCCTCCTCCTCCTCCTCCTCCTCCTCCTCTCCACAAATATTACTCCCATCTAGAACTGATGATGTTCTCTAGCTGGGTTGTGAAACGTCCTCCCCTGCTGCAAATTATTGATCACTGTTAATTTTAATTCGATTTTTTTTCTTAAAAAATGTCATTGTCAATTTTAATTGGGTTTGGGATATTCTATTTAATATTTTTTAAAACTTTTGTATTATGTGTTTCTTTTAATGTTGTACGCCGCCCTGAGTCCTTGGGAAAAGGGTGGCATATAAATCTAATAAACCTAAACCTAAATCCCACACCCTTCTAGAACTGATGATGTTCCCTAGCTGGGTTGTGAAATGTCTAAAATCAAACCACCAAGCTCAGAGAGCACCAAGGACCCCACAGTCCTCCTCCTCCTCTTCTCCTCCTTTCCTCCTCCTCCTCCTCCTCTCCAGAAATATTACTCCCGTCTAGAACTGATGATGTTCCCTAGCTGGGTTGTGAAACGTCTAAAAGCAAACCACCAAGCTCAAAAAGCACCAAGGACTCTACAGTCACCCTCCTCCTCCTCCTCCTCCTCCTCCTCCTCCTCCTCCTCCTCCTCTCCACAAATATTACTCCCATCTAGAACTGATGATGTTCCCTAGCTGGGTTGTGAAACGTCTAAAAGCAGACCACCAAACTCAGAGAGCACCAAGGACTCTAGAGTCCTCCTCCTCCTCCTCCTCCTCCTCCTCCTCCTCCTCCTCCTCCTCCTCCTCCTCCTCCTCCTCCTCCTCTCCACGAATACTACTCCCGTCTAGAACTGGTGATGTTCCCTAACTGGCTCAGGAAATGTCTGATAGCAAACCACCAGGCTCAGAGAGCACCAGGTATTCCACAGTTCCTGTAGGTAGACAGAATTGTGCCAGACTAAAACTAGGCCCCTCCAATCTTCAGGGATGGAGGCTAGGAGAGTCTCGGGAGTGGCTATTCTAAATCTCTCCTCCGTCTCTACCTCTGATTCATTGAGGAAGGTTTTGGAAAAAAACTCGTTTTCCCCTAGGAAATACTGAAAGCTGGAGAGTGGCTGGTTGCCCTCACTATAACGGCTGTAATTACAATTATAGTTTACCTGTCAAGCTAGGCTATAGCTTTCCGGTCTTGGCTAGGAGCCTGGAGGAATTGGTCTCTAATGTTTGTATCCCACATCACATGTCAAACCAGACAGAGCGCGGTTGAAAAAGGATTGGGGTCAATGCAAAGAGCTTTCAGGACCACGGAGAGCTCCTAATAGGTCTTGGTGTTTCATGCATTCTGTCAGGAGGAGAGAGGTTATTTATTTATTTATCAGCCAATAACCTGGCCTTGCCCGCGTATTTATTTATAGGGGGAAATGTCCGGACCAAACGAAAATATGGAATAGAATAGAATAGAAAATATGGAATCAAATGGAATGGAATAGAATAGAAAATATGGAATGGAATTAAATGGAATAGAATAGAAAATATGGAATGGAATGGAATAGAATAGAAAATATGGAATGGAATGGAATAGAATAGAAAATATGGAATGGAATGGAATGGAATAGAATAGAAAATATGGAATGGAATAGAACAGAATAGAATGGAAAATATGGAATGGAATGGAATAGAATAGAAAATATGGAATGGAATGGAATAGAACAGAACAGAATAGGAAATATGGAATGGAATTGAATAGAATAGAAAATATGGAATGGAATGGAATAGAATAGAATAGAAAATATGGAATGGAATAGAATAGAAAATATGGAATGGAATGGAATAGAATAGAAAATATGGAATGGAATGGAATAGAAAATATGGAATGGAATAGAACAGAATAGAATGGAAAATATGGAATGGAATGGAATAGAATAGAAAATATGGAATGGAATGGAATAGAACAGAACAGAATAGGAAATATGAAATGGAATTGAATAGAATAGAAAATATGGAATGGAATGGAATAGAATAGAATAGAAAATATGGAATGGAATAGAATAGAAAATATGGAATGGAATGGAATAGAAAATATGGAATGGAATGGAATAGAATAGAAAATATGGAATGGAATAGAATAGAATAGAAAATATGGAATGGAATGGAATGGAATAGAATAGAAAATATGGAATGGAATAGAATAGAAAATATGGAATGGAATGGAATAGAATAGAAAATATGGAATGGAATAGAATAGAACAGAGTGGAATAGAAAATATGGAATGGAATGGAATAGAATAGAAAATATGGAATGAAATGGAATAGAATAGAAAATATGGAATGGAATAGAATAGAATAGAATAGAAAATATGGAATGGAATGGAATAGAAGAGAATAGAAAGTATGGAATGGAATGGAATAGAATAGAAAATATGGAATGGAATGGAATAGAATAGAATAGAAAATATGGAATGGAATAGAATAGAAAATATGGAATGGAATGGAATAGAATAGGAAATATGGAATGGAATTGAATAGAATAGAAAATATGGAATGGAATGGAATAGAATAGAATAGAATAGAAAATATGGAATGGAATAGAATAGAAAATATGGAATGGAATGGAATAGAATAGAAAATATGGAATGGAATAGAATAGACAATATGGAATGGAATGGAATGGAATAGAATAGAATAGAAAATATGGAATGGAATAGAATAGAAAATATGGAATGGAATGGAATAGAATAGGAAATATGGAATGGAATTGAATAGAATAGAAAATATGGAATGGAATAGAATAGAATAGAAAATATGGAATGGAATAGAATAGAAAATATGGAATGGAATGGAATAGAATAGAAAATATGGAATGGAATGGAATAGAATAGAAAATATGGAATGGAATGGAATAGAATAGAAAATATGGAATGGAATAGAATAGAAAATATGGAATGGAATGGAATAGAACAGAATAGAATAGAAAATATGGAATGGAATGGAATAGAATAAAAAATATGGAATGGAATAGAATAGAACAGAGTGGAATAGAAAATATGGAATGGAATGGAATAGAATAGAAAATATGGAATGGAATAGAATAGAATAGAAAATATGGAATGGAATGGAATAGAACAGAATAGAATAGAAAGTATGGAATGGAATGGAATAGAATAGAAAATATGGAATGGAATGGAATAGAATAGAATAGAAAATATGGAATGGAATGGAATAGAATAGAATAGAAAATATGGAATGGAATGGAATAGAAATAAGGAAGAGAATAGAAATAAGGAAGAGAATATAATAGAAATAAGAACGAAACAATAGACTAGATTAGACTAGAACTGGAAGGGACCTGGCATGACTTCTAGTCCAGCCCCCTGCTCAAGCACAAGGCCCTAGATCAGTGGTTCTCAACCTGTGGGTCGTGACCTCTTTGGGGGTTGAATGACCCTTTCACAGGGGTCGCCTAAGACCATCAGAAAACACATATTTTCGATGGTCTTAGGAACCGAGACACTGCTCCTCTATGGTTGAAGGGTCACCACAACATGAGGATCTTTATTAAAGGGTTGTGGCATTGGGAAGGTTGAGAACCACTGCCCTAGATCATTTTAGGCAAGTGACTGTCCAGTCTCTTCTTAAAAGCCTCCAGTAATGCAGCGCCCACAATGTCTGAAGGCAATTTATTCTACTGGTTGATTGTTCTAACTGTCAGGAAATTTCTCCTGAGTTCTAAGTTGCTTCTCTCCTTGATTAGTTTCCACCCATTGCTTCTTGTTCTACCCTCAGGTGCTTTGGAGAATAGCTTGACTCCCTCTTCTTTGGGGCAGCCCCTCAAATACTGGAAAACTGCTGTCATGTCACCTCTAATTCTTCTTTTCTCTAGACTAGCCAAACCCAAATCCTGCAGCCATTCTTCATTTATTTATTTACAAAAATGTATTGGCCGCCCATCTTAACCCAGGATAATTCTGGGGAGGGGCTTAGGGTCATTTAAAAAAAAAATCAAGAGCTGCAGTAGCGCAGTGGTCAGAACGCGGTACTGCAGGCTACTTCTGCTGACTGCTGGCTGCCTGTAATTTGGCAGTTCGAATCTCAGCAGGCTGACGGTTGACTCGTCCTTCCATCCTTCCTAGGTGGGTAAAATGAGGACCCAGATGGTTGGGGGCAAGAGGCTGACTCTGTAAACTGCTTAGAGATGGCCGTAAAGCTGTATAAAGCAGTTTATAAGGGCTATTGCTATCTGTATACATTAAAATATAAATAAGGTAAAACCAACCATTAAAATCTAAAATCTAATTATACATGGGGAGGGTGGGGAAATCTAATTACATTTGGGGAGAGCAGAACAGAGTGGGGGCGGGAGGTGGGATCTGTAGTTACTTGACCCACCACCTCTACTGTCCTGCTCCCCCATTGGGGCTACAACCCAATTGGCAGAGCCAGGCTTAGAGAGCCGAGGTGGTGCAGTGGTTAGAGTGCAGTACTGCAGGCCACTTCAGCTGACTGCTATCTGCAGTTCGGTGGTTCAAATCTCACCGGCTCAAGGCTGACTCAGCCTTCCATCCTTCCGAGGTGGGTGAAATGAGGACCCAGACTGTGGGGGCAATATGCTGACTCTGTAAACCGCTTAGAGAGGGCTGAAAGCCCTATGAAGCGGTATATAAGTCTAACTGCTATTGCTATCGCTATTGCTATGACTGTTTGCAAGATCATGTGATCGTCTTTTGAGACCTTCAGACAGGCAAAATCAACAAGGAAGCCAGATCTACCACCGGCGAGGCTGGCAAAGATGTTTAAAGACAACTCAGCTACCTGTTGGAAGTGCCACCAAAGACCTGGATCTTATCTGGTGGACAGGTGGAGAGGCAAAGAAATATTGCACAAAAATTAAGACATGGTTGGAAGAGATGAGACAACAACGCATTGAGCTGAAGCCAGAAACATTTCTACTGGGAAACCTACCTGAAATTTATAATAAAGAGAATGTATATTTAATCATTCATTTATTTACTGCAGCTAGAAGGGTATTTGCACCACATTGGAAAAGTGTAGAGACTCCCACGGAAGAGAAGGTGATAAGGAAAATATTAGAATGTGCAGAAATGAGCAGATTAACATTAACAATTAAAGAGAAAGAGCAAACAATATTATATGATTTGGGAAGCATTTTACCAATGGTTGGAGGAAAAAAAAAAGGAGTTTGGAAATGAAGAAAGCTAAAAAATAAGTAGACAATACACTTAGATAAAGATATAAAACTGTTAGTATGTGTATGATAAGAATAATGACGTTTAATGTTGATATATTATTACTAGGAGATAATAATAAGAAAAATGGAGAGTTTTATAACATTTAAATGCTTAATATATTATAATACTAAACTTAGGGAAATAATGTTAATATGAATGTGAAAGAGGTGGCAAAAGAGGAACGAGATGTTTGTACCCAGACGACGGGCGGCATAAGGAAAGATGGAAGGTTTATTTTTGTAATTGAAAAATAATAAAACGCTTTAAAAAAAATAGGGAAGATGGATTCACTTAACAACCGGCTTACTCACTTATCCACTGAAGTGATTCACTTAACAACCTGGGGGAAAGGTCGTAAAATGAGGCAAAACCCACTTCACAAATCACAAATCACCAGGTGACAGTGAGATCTAGTCCTGCCTTAGGCACAAAATTGGGCTGGGTGACTTTGAGCCACTCCTTCCCCCCCCACCCGCCCCCCAGCCCAATCCGGTATGTGCAACCTTGGCGATGCTGTCAGGGGAATTCTGGGAGTTGAAGTCCCGCAGAAACACTGGCTCACCCAATACACAGGATTGTTGTTATGGGGGAAAAGAAGAGGTGGTGGAGGGAATATGAAATACTTTCGCCTCCTTGACTCACTTATACATAAAGATCTCAATGAAAATAAAAAGGTAAAATTGAAATCTAACAAACCAACGAACAAGCTAGGTTCTATGTCTCATGTGAACGCAACACAAGAAGAAATCTAACAAACCAACCGAGACGGAGAACCTCTTAAATTTAACTAAGTTGGTTTGTTAAGATTTTTTTGTACCGTTAACAAAAGCTTGGGGGCTGTTGACACCACGGATTGCGATCTGAGATGCAGCAGCCATCACGCCGTCTCCCCCCCCCCTACACACACACCCAAAGCCCTCTAAAAGAGACCCGACAATTGCCACGCTCGATAACAACACCGACCCACCCCTTATCCGCCTCGGGGTATTACGAGTACGGACCCCTCCGGGGACTTCCCTCCTGCCTTCTCGTCTCCCTTACGGGCTGGCGTCGAGCCAGGCGGGAGCTGATGTGAGTGTATGACTGTATGTGGGTGGGTGGGGGGTTCGCTTTCCATATCTTCCTTCTGCTTGGGCTGGGGAGTGGGGACGGCGCTGGGGGTGGGGGTGGGGGGAGGCGGAGGCGTTCTGCCTTCGCCTGCGACAGCCCTCACCCCGGTGGAGGTAAGCGGGTGCCCCCTCCCTCCCTCTCTCCCTGATCCCGGAAGGCTGGCCACGCCGCCCGCAACAGGCAACTCCCCCTCCCTTGCCTGCCAAGAAGAGGTCCCTGGGGGTGGCGGCGCTGGGGGGGGGGGGGAGGAGGGAGAAAACGCAGCTGTCTGTCTAAGCAGCAGGTGCATTGGATGTTCTTCCCAACGGCCCTTCTCTCTCTCTCTCTCTCTCTCTCTCCCTCCCTCCCTCCCTCCCTCCCTCTCTCTCTCTCTCTCTCCTTCCCGGCGGTCCTGACGCAGGGCCGGGATCACTATTGCGAAGGAGAACGTGTGTGTGTGTTGGGGGGGGAACCATTGGAGGAGGGGGGAGGAGAGAGAGAGAGAGAAAACAGGCAGAAATCCCTCCGGGAGAGACGCAAAGCAGAAACCGCTGCAACGGGAGGGAGGACGGGCAGGTGGAAGAGGGTGGGCAGCGCCGTGGTGCTGAACGGACAGCGACCGCAGCCACGCCTTGCGAGACCAGCGCTGCCGCCCGCCGCCGCCGCCGCCGGGGGAGGGAGGGAGGGGGGGACGGACGACGCCGGGGTGGGGTGGGGGACTGCGGTGAGCTCAGCTCGGCCTCGTCCTCCCTCCCCCTCCGGCAGACCCTCGCCTCCATGCTCGCGCGCAGACCCCATCCCCGGCCGGGAGGAGGAGGAGGAGGAGAAGACCCCGCTGGAAGAGCCCAGCCAGGCAGCATGCGCTCCGAGGCAGGTGGGCAGGTGGGCCGGGAAAGGACAGGTAGGACGGAGCCGGGAGGGAGGAGGAGGAGGAGGCGAGAGACCACCCAGCCCGGTTGTAGGGGGGGAGTGGGGATGGCGGCACGTAGGGAGGAAAGCCAGCAGCCTGGCGCGGCGGAGAAGCGATCGGTGGGGATGGGGGAAACCAGGCCGGGCTGGAATTCTGCAGAGGGTGGGACTCCCTTCCCCATCGTTCCCAGCCGGCGCACTCCATCTGGAGGGGGGCGAGGGGAGCGGGGAGGGCTACTCCAGGAGCACCGGGACGGCTCCACTGCGGAGAAGGGGAACCGGCGGCGTCGCCGCTCTCGGCTGCCGGGGGAAGACACCCCCTCCTCATCCTCCTCGCCTAGCCACCCTCGGGGGGGGAAAACCGGGTCGTTGCAAAGGTTTCCCTTCGGGGCCGCACCTCCGCGGCTGCTCAGGGCTGCTTCTTCCCTGCCCCGAGGGAGTCGAGGCAGGGATCGGGGACTTCCCGCAGGCGGGGCCGTACTGGGCTTGATTGCAGAGTTTAAGAAGACTCGGAGGGAAGAGCGGGTGGGATGGCTTTTTTTGGGGAGGGGGGGTGTTGAGAAAGGGGGACGAGCAAGTCCAAAGCAGGCAGGGGTCTCCTCAACCCCAGACTCGCGCCAGCCAGGAAAAGCTGAATTCACACGCCTTTACTAGCCTTAGTAAGGGAGAAGGGCGTTCAGTCGTTTTGATGGCTTAACCCACCAACTCTTAAGCCTGGTCCAGGCTCTTTCTGATGGGATCGATGCCCATCTTGATTCATCTATGATTCGGGCAAACCATGGAAGAGATTATGATGGCAGATTTAATCGTGATTTCATACTCCCCCTAAGTATTCAGCGGCAGTTTGGACTAAGGGTTAAGGCACCAGGCTTCAAAGTGGAGTGCGCTCCGCTAGGATGTTTTCTTGAGGGCATGCTTTGGAAGTTGTAGTTTTGATAGCACAGGACCATAAGCCCCAGCCTCTTTTTTTTGGGGGGGGGGGGCTGCCGTTTGTGGGACAGCCTCACCTTTTAAAAGCCTCTTTACTCATCAGTTTCTTTCATCCCGTTTTTTTGCTTCTCTGCTCATTGCGAGTATAGATAGCCCTTGATTTACACAACGGAGCCCGTTTCCGTTTTTACCCTTGCCACGTTGTTCAGTGAATGACGGCAGCTGTTAAGCGCGGTTGCTAAGTGAATCGGACTCCCCCGTCGACTTTGCTTGTCGGAAGGTCGCGAAAGAGGATCACGTGACCCTCCCGGGACACTGCAACCGTCATAAGTCCATGCCAGTTGCCAAGCGTGTGAATTTTGATCGCCTGACCGTGGGAATGTTCCAGGGATCAATGTTTCGTCTTCTTCTTCTTCTTCTTCTTTTTTAATAAATTTTTATTTTAAACACATAAACACATCAACAAAAACAAACACATCACTCAACACAACATAGGAACAAGAAGATCCATCATATATCATACAGCAGTTCCGTATCGGTTTCTTTGCAGTTAGTGTTTTCCCTTCTATACCTTTCTATCTTACATTCATTGTCTCCTTATTCGTTATCCATTTTTATGTACAATTCTATATTTATTTATACTTAGCTATTTATAACCAAATATTGTTTACCTATATTGTGCTTTATATTCTTACTATCGTTGATTCTCTTACATACAATTCTAGTTATACATTCACATAGTTATTCTTTTTCTTTGCCATTCTTATACTTTTGTTATTCCATTTAAAACGTTATAAGGTATAGTTTGGATTGCTTTGTTTACCATCCCTAACATCTGTTGTAACACCACCTTATTTTCTCCTTCTTTTCTTTTCTCTCTCCCTTCCTTCTCTACTTCCTTCCTTCCTCCTCTCCTTCCCCTTCTTTCTTCCCTTACCTCTCCCCTACTCTTATCCTCTCTCTTCCCCTTCCTACCCTCTCTCCTTCTCTTTGTTTCGTCCTCAATTCGATTTTATTTCAGTTCAGTGTTTCCAAGTGTGAGAAACGGTCATAAGTGACTATGTTGAGTGCCGTAACTTTGAACGGCCACTAAGCGAATGCTTGTAAGTCAAGGACTTCTGTGTTTCGATTTCCTCTCCCCAGGGACAAAATCCTTGAAATGGGATTTTGTAGGCTGCCCCCAACCTTATGGCCTTCGGAAGTGATAGGGCAGTGTTTCTCAACCTTGGCAACTTGAAGATGTCGGGACTTCAACTCCCAGAATTCCCCAGCCAGCATTCGCTGACTGTTTTCAGACCATTTTCAGGCTGTCCTCTGGCCCTCCGGCACTTGCAAAGAGCAGCTAGCAATGGTGCGTGTGCCCACAGAGAGGGCTCTGCCTGCCCCCCTCTGGCACACATGCCATAAGTTTGCCATCACGGACCTCCAAGGTCCCTTCCCACTCTGTTAATCTATAATCTGAACTGCCTTTCCCAGAAGCCATTGTGCTTCCCTCCTGGATAACATTTAAAAGGAAAAAACAGTGAATCCTATCCTCTTTTTATTGGATTTAGAGAAAGTAGCTGTTAAGATGAGTTTTCAATTTGCATCTGAAAGCCTAAGAGCCCCTTTCCTAGCTAACGAAAGGGATTAAAAGGCATACAGTACATTTTTCCCCCCCATGAAAACTTAATCCATTAAATTTGTTCTTCAGGAAAAGGGCTACCCAGATTACTTGACATTTCATGACCCAACTAGGCAGCATCATCAATGCTAGAAGGGAATGGGATTTACAGAGTGGAAGAGTAGGGAGGAGTTCAACTTTGGGGTCCTTAGTGGGGGTTTGCTCTCTGTTTATGTACTAGTGACTTGCCCTATCAGTTTAGCTAGATACGTTGTTTTCTTCTTGCTGGTTTCTTGATTAGGCTGCGGTTCCTTCTTTGATTGTTAGACTCATGCTAGTGTTTCAGCTGGACTTCACTTCCCATCACTTCCATCCTAGGGATGGATTGATGGAAACGGCCTTACAGTTCTGAAGGCCATTGATCTGGAAAGGGTCATCAACATTGTCAGATTGTCAAAAGTCCTCCAGGTTTTAGAAAGTAGATTCCTTTGTCTTGAATTGGATTCCTAGGGAGCCATGCTGGCCCAGTGGTTAAAATGCAGTATTGCAGGCTAATTCTGCTGCCTACTGCCGGCTGCCTGAAATTCAGCAGTTTGAATCTCACCAGGATCAAGGTCGACTCAGCCTTCCCTCCTTCCAAGGTCGGTAAAATGAGGAGCCAGATTGTTGGGGGCAAAAGGCTGACTCTGTAAACCGCTTAGACAGGGATGGGAAGTCCTGTGAAGTGGTATATAAGTCTAAGTGCTGTTTCTATCTATCTATCTATCTATCTATCTATCTATCTATCTATCTATCTATCTATCTATCTATCATCTATCATCTATCTATCTATCATCTATCTATCTATCTCTATCTATCTATCTATCTATCTATCTATCTATCTAATCATCTATCTATCTATCTATCTAATCATCTATGTCTGCCTGTCAGATCATCTGTCTGTCTGTCTGTCTGTCTGTCTGTCTATCTATCTATCTATCTATCTATCTATCTATCTAATCATCTATCTATCTATCTATCTATCTATCTATCTATCTATCTATCTATCTAATCATCTATGTCTGCCTGTCAGATTATCTATCATCTATAAAATCCATCATCTATCTATCTATCATCTATATCTGTCTGTCTGTCTGTCTGTCTGTCTGTCTACCTACCTACCTACCTACCTACCTACCTACCTACCTACCTACCTACCTACCTACCTACCTATCATCTATCTGTTATTTCTCTCATCTCTCTCTCTCTCATCTCTCTCCTATCTATCTATCTATCTATTATCTATCTATCTATCTATCTATCTATCTATCTATCTATCTATCTATCTATCTATCTATCTATCTATCTATCAGAATGCAGTATTGCAGGCTAACTGAAGGCTCACTGCCAGGGGTTCAATCTTTATAGGCTGCAGGTCGACTCAACCTTACATCCTTCCGAGGTCGGTTAAATGAGGACCCAGATTATTGGGGGGAAAGAGGCTGAGTGTTGTGGAATTAGTTCTTTAGTGGAGTGATGGCATGGGGGGAACATTGTCCTTGGTTTGACATGCAATGCCCTAGAGTGTTGTCTTGTGGGAAGATGTTAAGGCAGTTTTTGTCCGCAGTCAGTTGCGTGTCCCCATCCGTTTGATGCTTGTGTTTTTATGTACCTGCAGGTGAAGCACTAAGGGGGATGACCAAGGAGACATCATCCCAATGGCTTCCACAAGCCCCCTGGAACTGACAGTCTTGGAGAGTCACCTTGGGTCCAGCCAGAGCGGAAGACAAGAGAAGCTTTCAGCACCAAGGACAGCTCTCCGGATAGGCATTGAGAATGCCTCCTACCAGAGGGAGGAAGAGGAAGAGGAGGAGGAGGAGGAGACTTCCTTCCAGAGAGGACCGGGGAGCTCCAAGGAACACCCAGCACCTCCCACCGAGGACCTTTCTCCAAGATCAGAGGATGCAACCTTGTCAGACCCAACTGGCAACTCCGTAGACTATGGCTTCATCTTGGCCTTGGTCTTCCTGGTGGGTGGGATTTTGATGGTGATCGTGGCTTATAGCATCCCACGCGAAGCTCGGGTGAATCCGGACACGGTGTCTGCCCGCCAGATGGAGAGGCTGGAGATGTACTATGCCCGCCTCAGTTCTCATCTGGACAAGTGCATCATTGCCGGCTTGGTCATGTTGACTTTGGGAGGGATGCTCCTCTCGGTGCTCTTGATGGTCTCCATGTATAAAGGGGAGCTCTACAGGAGGAGGACATTCCCGGCCTCCAGAGGCCCCCGGAAGACTTACGGGTCCATCAACCTGAGGATGAGGCAGCTCAACGGAGAAGGAGGACAGACGTTGGTGGAGAACGAGGTCATCCAGATGACCGAAATGACCCAGGTCACGCAGAGCTGCTGATCACTCTCTGGATATTGAGGGATTAGGGTACATCCCTCCCCTGTGGGGGTCCTCGGGGCTCTCGTGGTTTTCGTGCAGATGTCTTGTGACCCAACTAGGGAACATCAGCACTGCTGGAAGGGAGTGTGGAGGAGAGGAGGAGGAGAGAGAAAGGAGGAGAAGAGGAGGGGAACTGTGGGGGTCCTTGGTGCTCTCTGAACTTGGTGGTTTTCTTGCAGGCATTTCATGACCCAACCGGGGAACATCATCAGTGCTAGAAGGAAGTGTGGAGTAGAGGAGGAGGAGGAGGAGGAGGAGGAGGAGGAGGAGGAGAGAGAAAGGAGGAGAAGAGGAGGGGGACTGTGGGGATCCTTGGTGCTCTCTGAGCTTGGTGGTTTTCTTGCAGGCATTTCATGACCCAACTAGGGAACATCATCAGTGCTAGAAGGAAGTGTGGAGTAGAGGAGGAGGAGGAAAGGGAAAGGAGGAGGAAGAGGACTGTGGGATCCTTGGTGCTCTCTGAGCTTGGTTATTTTCTTTCAGACATCTCATGACCCAGCTAGGTAACATCATCAGTGCTAGAAGGGAGTGGGGTTTCCCTCCAAATGAAACCTCTGGGAGAAGACAATTGAGCTCAAAACGCACCCAGGATATCTCCTCCTCCTCCTCCTCCTCCTCCTCCTCCTCCTCCTCCTCCTCCTCCTCCTCCTCCTCCTCCTCCTCCTCCTCCTCCTCCTCTCTTCAACCCCCGCCTCTTCTAGCACTGATGATGCTCCATAGTCAGGGTATGAAACGCCTGTGAGCAAACCCCCCAGCTGAGAGAGCACCAGGGACCCTCATTTGAACCCTGAGCTACAAATATTCTCCTCCATCGGGACCTTTGGAAGAAGGGAGTGGCAGGAAAAGGATGGATGGCAGCTTCCCTTCTTTCAGGAGTGTTTTGTAGTTCAGAAATGGGGATTTTTCTTTCTTTCCCAAAACAAAACCTGTGCCAGAAACGGTTTCGGTCCAGGGGTGATGCCTTTCTTGCTAACACCCACACTTAAAAAAACCCAACAGCCACTGTTGGCGAACCAAAATATTTATTTTTTAGCATCACGGGGCACTTGGGACTTCTAGAAGCTTTGAGGCACAGAGAAACCTTTCGAGTCCCCCGTAAAATTTGGGATGTTATAAACAGGACTCCCACACTTTTAAACTGTTCAAGTACCACAATGCCTACCCTGAAGACCCTGGAAGTCCTCAATTCCCCCCCTTGGAGGTCGGCTAGTATTGGAATGAGCTCCCCCCAAAGGCAGTTCAAGTTGGTTTTATTTTCTGAACTAGGTGGCTCCCTCCCTCTCTCTCTTTCCCTCTCCCTCCCTCCCTCTTTCTCCCTTTCTCCTCTCTCTCCCTCCCACTCTCTTTCCCCTCTCTCCCTCTCTCCTTCTCTCTTTCTCTCCCCCTCCCTCCCTCTTTCTTCCTTTCTCCTTCTCTCTCTCTCTCTCTCCCCCTCGCTCTCCTTCCCCCTTTCTTCCTTTTATCTTCTCTCCCTCCCTCTTTCTCCTTCTCTCTTTCTCCCTTTCTCCTTCTCTCTCACTCCCTCTCACTTCCCCCTCTTTCTCCTTCTCTCTCCCCCTCCCTCCCTCTCTCTTTCTCTCCCCTTCTCTCCCTCCCTCTTTCTTCCTTTTTCCTTCTCTCTCTCCCTCTCTCTTTCCCCCTCTTTTCTCCTTCCCCCTTTCTTCCTTTCTCCTTCTCTCTCACTCCCTCTCACTTGCCCCTCTCTTTCTCCTTCTCTCTCCCCCTCCCTCCCTCTCTCTTTCTCTCCTCCTCTCTCCCTCTTTCTTTCTCCTTCTCTCTTTTTCCCTTTCTCCTTCTCTCTCACTCCCTCTCACTTCCCCCTCTTTCTCCTTCTCTCTCCCCCTCCCTCCCTCTCTCTTTCTCTCCCCTTCTCTCCCTCCCTCTTTCTTCCTTTTTCCTTCTCTCTCTCCCTCTCTCTTTCACCTTCTTTTCTCCTTCCCCCTTTCTTCCTTTCTCCTTCTCTCCTTGCCTCTTTCTCCCTTTCTCCTTCTCTCTCACTCCCTCTCACTTGCCCCTCTCTTTCTCCTTCTCTCTCCCCCTCCCTCCCTCTCTCTTTCTCTCCTCCTCTCTCCCTCTTTCTTTCTCCTTCTCTCTCTCTCTTTCCCCTCTCTCCTTTCCCCTTTCTCCTTCCCTCTTTCTCCCTTTCTCCTTCTCTCTCATTCCCTCTCTCACTCCCTCTTTCTCCCTTTCTCCTTCTCTCTCTCTCCCTCCCTCTTTCTCCTTCTCTCACTCCCTCTCTCTTCGCCCTCTCTCTCCCTCCCTCTTTCTCTTTCTCTCTTTCCCTCCCCCTCTCTCTTTCTCTCTCTCTCTCTCTCACCTCTCTCTTTTCCTCTCTCCTTCTTTCTCCCTCTCTCCTTCTCCCTCCCTCTCCCTCCCTCTATTTCCCTTTCTTTCCTCCCCTTTCTCCCTCTCTCTCTCCTTCTCCATTTCTCCCTCCTTCTCTCACCTTCTCTCTCCCTCACCCTCTCCCTCATCTTCCTTTCTCCCCCTCTCTCCCCCTCTCTCCCTCTTTCTCCCTCTCACACCTTCCCCACCTCTCCCTCTATCTCACTCTCCCTTTCTCCCCCTCTCCCTCCCCTCCCTTCCTCTCTTTCTTCCACTCTCCCCCTTTCTGTCTCTTCTCCTCTTTTCCTCTCTCTCCCTCTCTCTCCCTCTCCCCCTCCTCTTTTGCTGCAATCTTTAGCAATAGCAACCTCTGCGTCACCTTGTCATATTGGCCGTTGCTGCCCCTCCGAAGCGCTCCCAAGCCCCCAACCCCTCCGAGGGAGACCAGGTGTGTCTACAGCTCCACCACATTTTGCCCAAAGTGGGCATTCCCCCCCCCACTATTTGTGAAAACCGAGCCTCGTAACACAACCTCACACATCAACTCACAAGCACGCAAACACACACACACACAAAATTTCACACCAGCAAATTCCTCATCTCCCCCCTCCTCATTTCCACGGCTTGACCGCATCTTTGGTGGTGGTGGTGGGGGGGGGGGGAAACTCATCCTGGTTTTTCAAGCCCCCCCTTTTTTCTCCCAGCTGCTTTGCCCTTCCTCTTTGCCCAGCTTCCTGATTTTGGAAAAGACTCTCTGGATAAAATTACCTCTCGGGTTCATGAAACATTAATGCTCCCCAGCGTGTGGTCCCCGTAGTGGGAAATGTGTCAGCAGGAAGGTTAAAAATGGAAGCGGTGCAGACGTGGCAAAAACTAAGGGTGACTTCTGCACGGGCACAGGAGAAGAGGTCCCGATCCGGGGGGGGGGGGGGGAACCCGTTTTGATATTTCAGGATTTCCAGGATTTCCAAGGGAAATTGAGCTGCCTGGATGATTTCTTTTTTTAATATGACATCACCCCGTGCCACAATCGCCTCTCTTTGTAATTACGGCAATGGGGTGGGGCGGGGGGAGAGAAACAAGTTGTTGTTTTAAAAATAAAGAAAATGAAGAAAGACGAACTCTCTGTGTGCAAGAATTCGGGACCTTCGGTGGGTTAAAAAAAAATCACAGTTGGGTTTGGTGCATTTGATGCATTCTGGTTGTGCCACCCGTAAAGCATGCAGGAAGTCGGTTGAACAGAGTTGGAAGGGACCTTGTGGGTCATCTAGCCCAACCCCCTGCCCAAGCAGGAGACTCTACATCTGCCTCTACCTAGGATTGAACTCACAGCCTCCTGGTTGTGAGGCAAGAGGAAGGAAGGAAGGAAGGAAGGAAGGAAGGAAGGAAGGAAGGAAGGAAGGAAGGAAGGAGAGGGTGTATGTGTGTGTGGATAGAGGATAGGAAAGGAAGGAAGGCAGGGGAGGGAGGGGAGAGGGAAAGAAGGGGAGGGAGAGAAAGAGGGAGAGAGGGAGACAGGGAGGGAAGGAGGGAAGGAGGGAAGGAGGGTGAAAGGAGTAACAGATTAACAGAGTTGGAAGGGACCTTGCAGGTCATCTAGTCCAACCCCCCCGCCCAAGCAGGAGATCCCTACATCTGCCTCTACCTAGGATTGAACTCACAGCCTCCTGATTGTGAGGCAAGAGGAAGGAAGGAAGGAAGGAAGGAGAGGGTGGATGGGTGGGTGAAAGGAAAGAGGGAGGGTGGAAGGAAGGAAGGAAGGAAGGAAGGAAGGAAGGAAGGAAGGAAGGAAGGAAGGAGAGGGTGGATGGGTGGGTGGAAGGAAAGAGGGAGGGAAGAAGGAAGGAAAGAGGGAGGGTGGAAGGAAGGAAGGAAAGAGGGAGGAAGGAAGGAAGGAAAGAGGAAGGAAGGAGGAAAGAGGGAGGAAGGAAGGAAAGAGGGAGGGAGGAAGGAAGGAGATGGTGGATGGGTAGGTGGAAGGAAGGAAAGAGGGAGGGAGGGTGGGAGGAAGGAAGGAAGGAAGAAGAGGGTGTATGTGTGTGAGGGTGGAGGATAGGAAAGGAAGGAAGGTGGGGGGGAGAGGAGAGGGAAAGAAGGGGAGGGAGGGAAAGAGGGAGGGAGGGAGGGACAGAGTTAACAGAGTTGGAAGGGACCTTGCAGGTCATCTAGTCCAACCCCCCCGCCCAAGCAGGAGATCCCTACATCTGCCTCTACCTAGGATTGAACTCACAGCCTCCTGATTGTGAGGCAATTTTTTCTCCATGTACAACCACAATTGAACCCAAAGTTTATGTTACTAAGGGAGACAATGGTGATCTTGGCCCCCATTTTACAACCTTTGACTTTGCTTGTCAGAAGGTTGCAAAAGGGGATCGATCATGTGACCCCCGGATGCTACGACTGTCGTAAATACGAGTCAGCTGCCAACTGTTGCAATTTGGATAAGGGGACCACGGGGATGCTGCAACAGTTGTAGGTGTGAAAAACTGTCGCAAGTCACTTTTTTCAGTGCTGGTGTAACTTTGGTCACTAAATGAACCGTTGTAAATCGAGGACTGCTTGTAGGTTAGCTGGGCAAATTCAGAACGTGTTACTTTATTCCACACTGGGAGTCCTTGACTTATAACGGTTCATTTAGTGACCGTTCAAAGTTACAATGGCACTGAAAAAAGTGACTGGAGACCGATCCTCACACTTATGACCGTCGCAGCAGCCTCACAGTCAAGGGACCCAAATTCAAGAGTGGGACAACTGGCATGTATTTACAACGGCTGCACTGTCCCACAATCCTCTGATTGCCATTTGTGACTCTTTCGGCTGGCTTTGTGGGAAGCCAAATTCACTTAAGGACCGTTCAATTCACTTAACAACTGTGGCATAATAGCAATAGCACTTAGACTTGTATACCATTTCAAAGGGCTTTTACAGCCTTCTCTAAGCAGTTTACAGAGTCAGCATATTTGCCCCCCAACAATCTGGGTCCTCAGTTTACCGACCTCAGAAGGACGGAAGGCTGAGTCAACCGGAGCAGGGAGAGAGAGAGACCCAAGGGGTTTACAGAGTCAGCCTCTTGGCCCCAAGCATTTGGGTCCTCATTTTACCCACCTCGGGAGGACAGAAGGCTGGGTCAACCTTGAGCTGGTCAGGATCAAACTGCTGACAGTGGGCAGAGCCAGCCTCCAATACTGCATTCTAACCACTGCGCTGCCACCATGCCACCAGAAAGAGGGAAGGGGAGAAGGAAGGGACGAATGGAGGAGAGAAGGAGCAAGGGGGAAAAGCAGATAAAAAGGCAAAAGAGAAAGGAAAGAGAAAGAAAAGGGGGAAAAGGAAGGGGAAGAGACGAAGGAGAAGGCGAAAGGAAGGAAGGAAGGGTGGGAAAGGAAGGAAGAAACAGCAATAGCATTGAGACTTATATCCCGCTTCACAGTGCTTTTACAGCCCTCTCTAAGCGGTTTACAGAGTCAGCCCCCCACCCCAACAATCTGGGTCCTCGTTTTACCCACCTCGGAAGGAGGGAAGGCTGAGTCGACCTTGAGGTGAGAATCGAACTCCTGGCAGTCAGCAGAATTAGCCTGCAATACTGCATATTAGCCACTGTACCACCATGACAAGGAAGGAAGGAAGGAAGGAAGAAAGGAAGAAAGGAAGGAAGGAAGGAAGGAAGGAAGGAAGAAATAGCAATAGCCCTTAGACTTCTATACAGCTTCACAGTGCTTTCGAAGGAAGGAAGGAAGGAAGGAAGGAAGGAAGGAAGGAAGGAAGGAAGGAAGGAAGGAAGGAAGGAAGGAATAGCAATAGCCCTTAGACTTCTATACAGCTTCACAGTGCTTTCGAAGGAAGGAAGGAAGGAAGGAAGGAAGGAAGGAAGGAAGGAAGGAAGGAAGGAAGGAAGGTAGGTCAGCATATTTTCTAACTATTGTGCCACTACGGCTTCCTTCCTTCCTTCCTTCCCAAGCAATAGCAGACTTATCTACCACTTCACGGTGCTTTCCAGCCCTCTCTGAGTGGTTTACAGAGTCAGCCTCTTGCCCCCCAACAATCTGGGTCCTCGTTTTAACCACCTCGGAAGGATGGGAGGCTGAGTCGACCTTGAGCCTGGTGAGATTTGAACTGCCGAACTGCAGCCTAGCAGTCAGCTGAAGTAGCCTGCAGTACTGCACTCTAACTACTGCGCCACCTCGGCTCTAGATTGCAAAATTGGACCTGACTCACTTAACAATCGCCTTGCTTAGCAACATAAATTCTTCTGGTCTCAGTGGTAGTCCACCTGTAGATTGAGGTTTAACAAACAAACATGGCCACAGGAGAACCCAGTTTTAATCCATTTTAGAGGTGGATTGAATTAGGCCACAGACAAGAGAACATGAATTATCTCCTTTCTTATTATGGAAAGGAACAATTTACATTTTGGGGGGGGGGAAATCTGATTTTCTTTCCAGTGTCCCTTCCCCAAAGGAAAAATGCTCCTAAGGATTTATGTTGGTATCCAAAAACGTGACATCTTCAAAACAAGCCACGATGGATCACAGTCTGTTTAATTAGCCTTGAATGTTCACAGGGGAAAGGAAACCTCAGTTGCGCAGAACCGATTAGGAAAGGAAAGTTTCTGTTATTCTCGAGTGTCCATTAAATTGGACGGCGTTGACATCTGTGGGGACACCGTTACACAAGTGATTGCAAATGTTTAATATTTTAATTTAATGTTTTGGCTTCTTTGCATCGTTGCATAAAATTCTGTTCATGCAATGAATGTTTCCTTCCTGTATTGTGGTCCAGTAACTTGAACTTCCCTTCTATCATCTATCAATCTATCTATCTATCTATCTATCTATCTATCTATCTATCTATCTATCTATCTATCTATCTATCATCTATCTATCTATCTATCTATCTATCTAATTTATCATCTATTTATATCAAATCTCTCGTGTTCTCTATCATCTATCTATCTATCTTTCTATCTATCTATCTATCTATCTATCTATCTATCTATCTATCTATCTATCTATCTATCTACCTATCTATCATCTATCTATCTATCTATCTATCTATCTATCTATCTATCTATCATCTATCATCTATCTATCTATCTATCTATCTCTATCTATCTATCTATCTATCTATCTATCTATCTATCTATCTATCTATCTACCTATCTATCATCTATCAATCTATCTATCTATCTATCTATCTATCTATCTATCTATCTATCATCTATCTATCTATCTATCTATCTATCTATCTATCTAATTTATCATCTATTTATATCAAATCTCTCGTGTTCTCTATCATCTATCTATCTATCTATCTTTCTATCTATCTATCTATCTATCTATCTATCTATCTATCTATCTATCTACCTATCTATCATCTATCTATCTATCTATCTATCTATCTATCTATCTATCATCTATCATCTATCATCTATCTATCTATCTATCTCTATCTATCTATCTATCTATCTATCTATCTATCTATCTATCTATCTATCTATCATCTATCTATCATTATCTATCTATCTATCTATCTATCTATCTATCTATCTATCTATCTATCGCTCTCTGTATCTATCTATCTATCTATCTATCTATCTATCTATCTATCTATCATCTATCTATCTATCTATCTATCTATCTATCTATCTATCTATCTATCATCTATCATCTATCATCTATCTATCTATCTATCTATCTATCTCTATCTATCTATCTATCTATCTATCTATCTATCTATCTATCTATCTATCTATCTATCTATCTATCTATCTATCATTATCTATCTATCTATCTATCATCTATCTATCTATCTATCTATCTATCTATCTATCTATCTATCTATCTATCTCTATCTATCTATCTATCTATCTATCTATCTATCTATCTATCTATCTATCATTATCTATCTATCTATCTATCTATCTATCTATCATCTATCTATCTATCTATCTATCTATCTATCTATCTATCTATCTATCGCTCTCTGTATCTATCTATCTATCTATCTATCATCTATCTATCTATCTATCTATCTATCTATCTATCTATCTATCTATCTATCTATCTATCTATCTATCATCTATCATCTAACATCTAGCATCTATCTATGTTATTTTAAAATTGCAAAAGATTTACTACACCCAAACTGATAGTAAAAAAAATGCTAAAACAAGTTAAAAAAACCCAAAACATTGGCCATGCCCAGGCAGTCACATGACACCCCCCCAACCAAGCCACGCCCCAAGCTACACCCACAGAACTGGTAGAGAAAAAATTTGAATTTCACCACTGTTTCTGAGATTTATATATTTATAGAATATATAGGCTTCCTTTCTGTCTGTCTGGCACCCAGTTAAAACTACAAAAAAGATTTTTATCACTGTAGTTTTTGTAATTAAAACTATAAAAAAAGAGAGAACCAGGTTGGTATATAGTGGTTAAGGCGTAGAAACAGGGAGACAGTGAGTTCTAGTTCCAGCTTAAGCATAAAAGCCCACTGGGTGACATTGGGCCAATTACCAGAGGACTGGGAGTTCTAGTTCTGTCTTAGACATAAAAGCCAGCTGGGTGATGTTGGGCTAATCACCGGAGGACTGGGAGTTCTAGTTCTATCTTAGACATAAAAGCCAGCTGGGTGACGTTGGGCCAATCATCAGAGGACTGGGAGTTCTAGTTCTGTCTTAGACATAAAAACCAGCTGGGTGATGTTGGGCCAAACACCAGAAGACTGGGAGTTCTAGTTCTATCTTAGACATAAAAACCAGCTGGGTGACGTTGGGCCAATCACCAGAGGACTGGGAGTTCTAGTTCTGTCTTAGACATAAAAGCCAGCTGGGTGACGTTGGGCCAAATGCTAGGAGACGGTGAGTTCAAGTCCCACTAAATGAATGGTTGTAAATCAAGGACTCGCTGTCATTTCCTATAATGATGGTGCCAGTCGTGATCGGGTGGATAATCACTGGGGTTGAGAAGAAAGAGCTGCCCACTCTGTCCATGACCTTCACACCTGCAAAGTGAAGCTAATCCCCATGGATGTGACAGATAGTTTCCATGGTTACTTTCCGATGACCTTCCTCAAGGCTGCCACTCGAGCCGATTTTACAGATGACACTCTTTGCAAAGCACCAACAGGCGGAACGACTTCGTGACGGAGGAAGAGTATCGGCTCCACCTCCAGTACCGGACGTCTCTGGGCCAGCTCTTCTCTCTCGCTCTCTCAGGGCTGCCCAGCCGTCTTGTGCAGTGGTTAGAATGCACTATTGCAGGCTGACTCTGCCCACTGCCAGCAGTTCAATCCTGACTGGTTCATGGTTGAAGCCTTCCACCTTTCCGAGGTTGCTAAAACGAGGGCCCAGATTGTTGGGGGCAAGAGGCTGACTCTGTAAGCCGCTTAGAGAGGGCTGTGAAGCACTGCGAAGTGGTATATAAGTCTAAGGGCTATTCCTTCCTTCCTTCCTTCCTTCCTTCCTTCCTTCCTTCCTGTGAAGCACTGCGAAGCGGTATATAAGTCTAAGGGCTATTCCTTCCTTCCTTCCTTCCTTCCTTCCTTCCTTCCTGTGAAGCACTGCGAAGCGTATATAAGTCTAAGGGCTATTCCTTCCTTCCTTC